>NC_090052.1:1371669-1431669 GCF_038355195.1 Osmerus mordax | reverse complement strand
GCCGTGGACGAGGTCATCCCGGGATCGTAGAAGAGCAGGAAGGTGGTGACGACGCCCATCAGAAGCCAGACCAGAGGCATCGTGAACCGGGACAGGAGAGACGGGGACACAACCGAGGATCCTTCAACTGTCGGGACAAGATATGAAGAACAGATCAACGCACATTTCACTCAGAGGAGACAGACACAGCAGAGCGCACGATGCAGGAACACACCCTCTAGTCTGTAATACCAGCGTGTCATCCCGGCCATAATAACAGCTATTCCTACGGAAGAGCCCGGAATGAATGCCAGCTCAGAGACAGCCACTGGGTTAATTGTAATGACTGTGTCGTAAGGTCTGTCTACTATAGGGACGGTGGTTAGCAGAGCACAGCTGCACACACACACAAATGCACAGACACACACACACACACACACGCACCACACAGCTCGATCCAGCTGTAATGAAGGAAGGTACTTGAAAGTGAGTCAGTCATCCGAACTGATGACAGATAAAAAGCCTCCGGCCGGAATCTAGCAGGAATCTGCTACTGACACTGTCCCTTCTTATAGATCACTCCTAAGGTAATCGAGAAACGGTGGCATTGGAAGCTTAGAAGAAACAGGTTTCTCTGGTGCTCCGTATAACCACTCTGTCAGTGGTTAGAGAGCACCGGAGGAAGATCCGTGGGACGGATCATTAGCGGGGTTCCTACAAACCCTAATGGAGGATTCTGCACTCTGATGCAGTACAGTAGAGGAATGGGTATGTACTCTAATGAGCCGCGAGCTTGAGAGCGTCATTAGGCGCCAGGCAGAACTGTTCTGATCCCCGCTATCGATCTCGCGCTCTGCTTTTGCCAAGTGATGGATATCCCGGTCACTGTTATGATGCTAATATTGTCAGGTCGACCAGAGAGCCACCGTGTCTCGTGGGTTGTAGGAGACGTAGCAGATTAAAAAAAACGGATTTAAACACTGACTGACAACCAGGGAAACACACGAGAAGAAATGAGTAATCACATCACGGATTTCTTAAAGGCTTGATTGTGCACGTTGGCAGTGCACAAAGATTGACTTATGTCGGCAAAAGGCATACATTATTATCAATAATATACAAATTATGAATGACATTTTGAACCATTTAGTTACAATTACAATTATTTACGTAGAATATGCACAGCGTCAGATTTGGACAGTGCTGTAACTTTTCAAATCACAAGACATACTTATTCAGTGCTTCACGATCGGTTACATTTACTGCGATACATATTTAGCTGTGTACAATAGCCTATGAATGCATACATGAAATATGGGGTACTCGAAACGACATTGTCTTACCGCTTCAGCTTTTGTAATCGGGAAACGGCACATATTTCAGTTCGGTTTAAAGAGCGCTTCTCTTTCGGTTGCGCGAGGATCTGCGTGCATTGTGCCACTCAGGTACCTCATAACATTCTCCCGGAGATCGCAACTAGACTACTTGTTGAATCAGAACCGCTTAAGTTACGGTGCAACCCCCATATATTCTTCAGTAAACTGTTGCTCGAGCTCAGGAAGGATAAGAGAGGCGCGAGAGGTGTTCAAGCTGAACATTTTCTCGCCTCGCAAAATCATAGGGTCGCCGTCGTCACAGCAAGGCGGGAATATAGTTCCTGATTGAAAGAACGACAAGCTGTCAGTTCAGGTTTGATGAAACAAAACACAGTTTCTGCAAACAGTAATGGATGTTGCACACATTGATAAAGATTATGTAGAAAATACATTACACGCTTTAAAACAATTGATGCAATGTGTTATATTGCGCTGTATCAGACAATGTAAATTACCAACTTTTGTGACATAGGTTGTGACATAAGCATTCTGATGAACAGGAAACGAGGTGTAGACTATAAGGCATGGATAAATAAAAGCATCATAAAGTTAAAAAAAATAAAAGGCATTTGAATTGTGTCAAAATCAAAGCAGTATCACAATATAGCCTACTTTTTTTTTTAAGATCCTGTAAAGTGGACCTGGAAACGAGTTTTAAGTTAGCCACACCACAGAATAATGTGTTATTAACTACCCATCCAAATTCGAATGAATTGGGGGGGGGGGGGGGGGGGGGCGTGTCGCCTGAAGGAGCTGAAGCTCCGCCCCTCGCTGCCTACCTCCGACCCAGATAATGGACGCTATGTCAAGCCGAACAAAACCGTATAGAACTAGAGAGGGTACAATTTCTGGGGAAATTGTAGGGTGTGCTTGCTTGCGTCGGTTGCACAGGGAAATTAAATAGTGTTGCAGCGCAGTTTTTGCATCCAGGGAAGATGCAGTTGCGGGTGGTGGGAGACATCCTGAAGCTAGCTAGCTAGCTGATGTAGGCTACAATAACAGTACAGCAGGAGGAGCCATTCAGTGATCTGACGTAGATAGGGCAAAATGACGTAGATAGGGCATTTTTTGGCTCCGCCAATTACATTTACATTTAGTCATTTAGCAGACGCTCTTATCCAGAGCGACTTACAGTAAGTACAGGGACATTCCCCCGAGGCAAGTAGGGTGAAGTGCCTTGCCCAAGGACACAACGTCAGTTGGCATGACCGGGAATCGAACTGGCAACCTTCGGATTACTAGCCCGATTCCCTCACCGCTCAGCCATCTGACAATTAAAGCCATTAAAACCTGATCTGAAAAAAAAAACGGAAGAGAAACTGTTTTTCGGTTTAACTCCACATTTCAGTGAGACAAAGTTTTAGCGCTTTGCACATGCTTTCAGGAACTCATTTCACACGTATATAATGTACTTAGAAGCAAAACATGGAATTTACTTTACAGGATCTTTAAATTCAAATGTTTTTTTTTACCTCTGCTTGTGTGATATAGGCAGCATGTTGGAAACCTCCACATTACACCACACACGCCGTAAGACATTAGAAATGTCCCTAAATGGGCCTGTTTGACAAACGTGGAAATTTGCCTGGTCTGCTTTTGTAGGGCTCTTTTTTTTTGGGGGGGGGGGGGGGGGACGACATCATCCATTTGCTTGTTGCAAATGGACAAATCTTTGAAACCTATTCCCTCAAATATCCATCTCAAATGTACACATCTGAAGTCTGGCATATAGATATGCAATAGTTGTAGATCTACAACTGTTGCAGATTTTACACAATGTCCAGTCATGTACACTATCCATTAGAACTAATATTGTATGCCATCAACATTCTCCTCAGAAATATCAACATTTACATAGTTATCATCATCATCATCATCATCATCACTATCCTCTTCCTCATGGATGGTTCCATGTTGGTTCTTGGCATCAGAAACATCAACATTTTCATAGTCATCATCATCATCATCATCACTATCCTCTTCCTCATTGATGGTTCCATGTTGGTTCTTGGCATCAGAAACATCATCAATACTTTCATAGTCATCATCATTATCTTCCTCTTCATCAGACGCCTCTTCCACATATTGGTTCCCGGTACCTGAAGCTTTGCGGTCCCTTAATAAACACAAGACGTCAAAAATGTTGTGTTAAAATCAGTCACTGACTGTGATTACAGGAACACATTCTGTCACAGATAAATCTAATGTGTCTTTAAGACCTGTATATTCGTGACAGGGTGAACAGACTATATGGGATCTTAACGTACGTCTGGTCATTAAATTGATCTGCATAGTCGTCGTGACAGGTCAAGCCCTCCACATTCACATAGTCGTCCTCAGCATTGACATAGTCGTTCTCCTCTTCCTCCTCTTCATCCCCTACTGCCGTTCTGCCTCCATATTGGTTTGCGTCACCTAAATGGTTAACATGGCAGCAGGTACAGTATTTGAGACGGTTACAGTGTCTAAATGGAGAGAGGTTGGCTTCTTAGGTACGGAGATTTCCAGCACGTCAACGAAATAACCAAAACACTGTGGAGATGGACGTTTGCTTTGCTTACGCGTTCTAAAGCTGGTCTTCTGGAGAGTGTGTCCTCTCCTCCTTCTCCTGCAGACCAGGAGGAGAGCCACCAGGCCGACCAGCAGGACCACACCCACAGCTACCGACACCAGGAGGGGGATGAGGGAGGCTGCCAGGCCTGGTGGGAGTGTAGGGACAGACAAACACCAGACAGGTACTGTAGCTGGGCGACGGATGGACAAACGACCACCATCTCAATCTCCACCAGACACAGCCTCCACACGACCAGACCCCTGCCATGTTTCGGTAATTCATGACGCACAAACATCTCGCTAGACTTCCCACGAAGACAATACATTTCCAAACGCAAAAGTATTCGTTCTATACGAAGTGCAGCTGGTTAAATTACACAGAGTGCTAAAAATCACACATCCCAAGGTCCTTGGAGGGAGAAGGAATCCACGCAGGTGTGTCAGGTAACAAAGCCATCCTTCCCTTACCTCTGACAGTGACTGAAAGCTCCTCAGTGGAGGTGGAGGAGAACATCCGCCCGGAGACGTTGACCCTGTACACACAGCTGTAGTTGCCCTGGTGCTCGTCCTCTGCGCTGGGGAAGGAGAAGAAGGCGGCCTGGTTGAAGGCGGGCTGGGTGTCGGTGCTGCTGGAACCTGAGGAGAGCAGAGAGAAGGAGCCTCCGGGATACTGGGAGGAGACGGAGCAGGTGATGGAGAAGCCGTGTCCTCTGATCTCTGATCCCCGGGCCAACCAGAGGGGCAGGGTCTGGGAGGAGGTGAGGGAGATGCTGGGCGGGGGAAGACTCACTGGGAGGAAACACAGAAACACAGACTTTTTTACTGTCAATCACTGCTTTTTTTCTCTTTTCTTTTAAGTTTATTTTGGAGCAATTTGTCATGCTCTATTGGACAGTTTTTAAGTTAAGTGTGACAGGAAAGGCAGGGAGAGAGAGAGGGGGGGGGGGGAGCAGCCAGCAAAGGGCCCAGGCCTACATGATACAGGCACTTATCCGATGAATTACTGGGGAGCCTGATGTTGACATGATGTTTGTTTTCAGAAAAGGCCTTTTCTTACCAGTAAAAGTAACAATATCCTTCTAACAATCGAAAACCTCCATGAGCTGATATGTAATGAAATGTTTAACTGGCCGATTACCTATGGTGATGCTGACTGAGTCACTGTAGGGGCTGGTGATGGTCTGGCCATTGATCTGAGTCTGGTAGCGACAGCTGTAGTTCCCCTGGTTTGATGAGTCCACACTGGGCAGGGTGAAGGTGGTGCTGGACTGTGCTGAACCAATCGTCTCAGATCTGACGGATGCTCCAGACCTGTGGAGGTGAACTGTGGCTGAAGTTCTGTACTGGGAGGGGACTGAGCAGGTGAAGACGATGTCCTCTCCAGGAGAGAAGGCAGAGTGGGCCGGGGAGATGGAGAGATGGGGTGTTGGTCCTGTTGAGAGAAAAGCACCTTGTTGCTACGGGAGGAAGGGATAGATTAGATGTCTAGTAGGCTGTCATGAAGCCTGTCAGTAAGCCATGAGCTGAGCTTTTTCCTTACCAGTGCAGTTAACACCAGCATCCTCATGATGACCACAGTTATGTGTTCCATATCCTCCATGTGAGCACTGTGTCAGACTGTTCTCACCACCAGAACATCCAACTTCATCCAACCAGATCATCCCACTGCCACGACCAAAGTGAGCATTTGTTGGGGCACTTAGAGCTCTTCCACAGCCCAGATGTCTACACACCACCTCAGCATCATTCAAACCCCAGCTATTGTCACACACTGTTCCCCACTCGTTGTTGTAATAGACCTCCACTCTGCCAGAGCAATGTCCCCTTCCATTCACCAGTCTGACCTGGGCACTGACTGTCAGGTACAGACAGAAGGAAGCATAGTTATGGTAGATAACACAATCTACAAACTGACTGGAAGGATCACACAAAAACCAATTCATATGTATCACAGCCATTGCTGAAGAGACTATAAAACGGTCAAAATTAAAAACTGCATGCTATTAAATCTATAAAACTATTGATTGTGCTCACCTGTTCTGCACAACCCGGACACTGTAGAGACAGAGATCAGTCAGATTGAGCCAGTTCATATCTAATCTGACAAGGTGCCCTTGAGATTACTACTTATTTCTTCCCTCCCCAGAATTATTAATTAGAGCAGTTATCAGCCCAAGACTGTGGTGTGAATAATACTGATGCACGACATCAGCTCTCACACTTTGACAACACGTTTGAAATACTGAAACTTAGATCACAAAACTCATTGTTTTTAACATATATGTGTTTAAATACACTTCACATTACTCTATTGGTGAAGTTGAGCATAGTTTATGAAGATGGTTGCCAATCCTGTTTTTATGTCATCTTATGGATTATGTATATGTAAATGACTAAATGTATATGAAAACTGGCACTGTTTATTTAAAACGGTTATTTGTCTGACTAGAGGGTACACACCCTATAGATATTTATACACCAAAAGTTAATGTTACCCATTGCCTCGATTAGCCTAATTAAATAGGATAAACCAGGTTTGAAACATTTGACTCAGTAATGCAAGTGCACTGCAATAATGCCCATTCAAATTTAATTGCAAAATGATTAGTTATTATGAGCTTACAGGTTTTGCAGTGTGAATAAAGAAAGAGAATGGGTTCTGAAACCGTAGGAGTTGCAAGTCAGTTTCTGAGGTGCCTTTGATGACATTAGCAAAGAAAATAGCCAACATTTGGACAAAAGAGAGGTTACAGGAAACAGCTTAAAGTATAATACAAAACATTTACAATCCCCAAACTCACCTATTATCACAGAGAGAAGGTGTCTTAACATCTTGATGACAGATGAAGTTATACGAAGATCTAAGTTACACACTGTTTTCCTAGAAACAGGAACCCATTCTGCTAAGGCTTGTTTAACTGTACATACCACAAACAAAGCTTCCTTTTTTCATAAGGAAATGGCCTGCAGTTTACTGTCGAGAGAAGATGCCCTTTCCTGTTTCAGACATTTTGCAGAATGAGGACTCTTAATATGTCACTTCTCTCCAACTCATAACCCACAACTACAACCTGTATCACAGATACATCAATGATGTTTCTCACTCTGTGTCTGCGGTCATAGTTGCTTGCATCCATCTCTTCTCCCCTTCTTTACGCTGCACCGACCGAAGGTCTGGGATGGCTGGCTCCAACACCGCCGGGAACGCTGGCACGGTTGTGCGCAGGCGGAGCCCCATGAGCAGTTGGGCCGGACTGAAGCCATTGCAGCAGCGCACGGTAGACACAGTGTGTCTGCTGTAGTGAGGCTTTTCCCTGGGACGTGCATGATTGTGTACCTGTATCTCATGAGTCTTATCCTGAATCTTTGTATTCTGGGTGGGAGGGAATCCAGTGCTTGTCCACCCAGCAGGATCACGAGGGGTTTGTGGACTGTCTCCAGCTCAAAATGGAGACCGATGATGAAGTCACTGAATCTTTCACATGCCCAGGTCAGGGCCGGTGCTTCTTTCTCCACTTGTGCATAGCTCTGCTCCGTGCTTGTGAACGCTCTGGACGCATATGCCACCGGCGCCCAGGTCCCCTGGCAGTTCTGCAGGAGCACACTGCCCAGCCCATACGACGAGGCATCGGCTGAGATTTTAACCCTTGTGCTGCCTTCGAGTCACATGACCCAAAGGTTCATAACGAACCATCGTTGTGTTTACCCAATTTTACCCAATACAAAAACAAATAAAAATAATTTTCTTTTAACCATTCCAATGTGGGGGGTCTGAGACAGCCCGACAGTTAAAAGAAAATGCTTCACTTTGTTTTTGTATGAGGTAAATTTGTCGCAATACGACGGTGGGTCACAATGACTGATGGGTCACAATGACCCGAAGATAACACAAGGGTTAAGTTCTTTGTTTGGGTCATACAACTGCAGGACCGGAGAGGACGCCAACTCTTGTTTGAGGCTGGTGAATGCCCTCTGCTGATCAGGCCCCCAATACCACATGTTCTTTTTGGACAGCAGGTCTCTGAGAGCTTTATCTTTTTCAGCTAGGTTGGGCACAAACTTGCCTAGTTGATTCACCATACCCAGAAAGCTCCTGAGCTCACTGACGTTGTGTGGTGGATCCATCTCTCGCACAGCAGGCGTCTTCTCTGGATCTAGGCTTATCCCTTCTGCCGAGATGATGTGTCCGAGGAATGCCACCTTGGTTTTGCTGAACTCACACTTGGCTGTGTTCAGTGTGATGCCAGCCGCCTGTGCCCTCTGCAGAACCGCATGAACCCATGTGTTGTGTTCTGCCTGTGTGGAACCCCATATAAGGACGTCGTCCATGTGGCAGACGACTCCTTCTAATCCTTCTGTCACTTCCGTCACCATCCGGTTTGGAAAATGTTCTGGAGCCGAGGCAATACCAAATGGTAAGCGGTTGAAGAAGTAGCACCCGAATGGCGTGATAAAAGTGGTGTAATGGGCACAGTCTTCTGATAATGGGATCTGTCGAAAACCCCATGTTGGCATCCAGTTTTGTGAATATCTTTGCACCAGACAGCATGCCTAGGGTCTGATCCACAGACGGGAGGATACACTTTTCCCTGCACACGGCTTCGTTGAGGGGAGAGAGGTCTACACAGATCCGGATTTCATCCTTGGATTTCTTTGGTGCGACCACCATGCCAGAGCACCACTCTGTCGGCTGCTCGATCCGGCTGATGACTCCTAGCTGCTCCGTGCGCTGGAGTTCCTGCTTTACTTTTCCCATCAAGGGCTTTTCCCACTTTCAGAGACACGGGCTTGGCATCTGGTCTGAGCTTAATTGTGTACTGCTGCTGTACTAAACCTTACCCACAGCACAGTTTTGGGTATTGCTGAGTCCAAGTCGATGCTATCTACTCTGGCTACCAGTCTGAGGCTAACTGAGGCAGGTCTACTCAGCAGAGCTGTGTTCAGGTGCTTCACTGCATAAATGTCCTCTGTGGTGCGTTTATCACCACTCTTCAGTACCTCTCTGGCTACCCCCACTACAGAGAGAGGTACACGGCCTGGCCCAAACAGTGCTTTTTTACCTGGGGTGAGGTTGTATGCGGTGCCTCTGCATATCTGTCTGTACACCTGCTCTAGTATGACAGTAACGTCGGTCCATGTATCAATCTTGAACCTCACATTAGTATGCCTTACTTGTAAGTCTACTGTCCATGCCTGTTCTCCTGCATCAACAGTTCAGACTTATCCGGGTCGATGGCCACTCTGAAGCGCTCAAACCGTCATCCACTTTTCCCAGTCTTGTGGATTCGAAAAGTCGAAGGATTCCGGCGGGTTTATTCAGAACGTTGCAGATGTTTTAGCAGGAGGCTGTGGAAGGTCGTTCTGTTCTGGCCCACGTGGCCCGGCAGTTTGCTGTCCTTGTTGCTACATGCTCGCTAAGTTTGCTGGGCTTCAGCTTCTCCACTCCAGTTTTTTCTTTCTCCCTTTTCTCATATAATGTCCGCTATCCTTTCACTCACTGTAGCACCACTTCTGACACCATGTCGTGTTGGGTTCTCAAGATATAGATTAAAGACGCAGCACGGTAGATTCACATGGCTTTACTGGAACTCTCCCTGCTACTGCCCCCTGGTGCCCAGACAGTGTCACACCATTATAGATCACACCACTGGGCGTCATTGTGGGCCTACTATCCTTGGGCCTTTGGCCATTGTTGGGTGAACTCCCAACCTGAGGAATACTAGGACACACGTGATCTAGGGATGCAAATATATATAGCCACATCTAAATATCACAGCAACCGGTAGACATTATAGAATTCAGGTTAACAAGCCCAACAAAACCAAAGCTGAAAAGTTTCAAGTCTTTTATTGTCAGATGCACAGAACAACACAGGGTCAGACTGGGAACTGAAATTCTTAGGACAAGACAACGCAAAGCAACCTGGCATAACATATAAGTACTCAGAACATAGATTTGAGGTATAACCCCAAAACAATAAGCACAGAAAACAGCCCTTTAAAAAAAAAACAAGTAATGGGGAAAACAGTGGCAGATGCTAAACATTACCTGTGGTATAAATACTTGTATTAGTTACATAATACAACAGCATCAGTACATACATGTTCTTAATGATTTAAAATAAAACGTATCGAGGGCTGTTGAGTTCGTAACCCCGCACCTCAAGGTTTGTCCACCGTCAACCTTCAGCTAAGGAGGCTGTCACTAAGTGGTAAAAACATTAAGCTACATCAAACTATGTTTAACACCAGGAAAACATGCGAGCTACCACGAATGTGATAAGTGTTGCTTGCCTACCTGAATCGCACGGAGCCAATGCCTACAGCGTTAGGTAAACCGCACAGCAAACAATTGCCTCAATTACACTTAAACCAACGCGGGCCTCATTAAGGAAGCAGCCGGTGGGTTGCCTAAAAGCTCCTGGGTCCTAAAGCTACCCGGATGGATGCACTCTGTGCTGTGAAAGATGGATGCACTCTGTGCTGTGAAAGATGGATGCACTCTGCTGTGAAAGATGGATGCACTCTGTGCTGTGAAAGATGGATACACTCTGTCTGTCTGTGAAAGATGGATGCACTCTGTCTGTGCTGTAAAAGTGGACGTCATCCACACAGTGATGAAGACAACATTTACAAAACAGTCACGCTTGTTTTCACTAAACGTCATTGTCTTTATCCGTGACGTCTTCAGGGCTGGTCGTGCATCACAACGTCACATTTTGGGCCACTGTCAGAGCCCTCGACTGAGCCTCCCATTGGTCCACCACACCCCTCTTCTGGGAGCCTCATCATCTCAGTAGCTTCAAGCTGGCCTGTGGTAGAGAAGGGACTCGACAATCAGGGTGCAACAGTAACATCTCATCTACAGTATTACATAGGCCAGTGCAGCGCAGCAAAAACAGCATCATATCACAAGTGCAACATCTAACTGGTGCAGCCTCTCATGAGCTGCTGAGAGTGGGAGTGGTCTGTCCAGGTAGCAGTAGTGAGGCGAGGTGGAGGAGGAGTAGTGAAGCGAGGTGGTGGAGGAGGAGTGAGGCGAGGTGGAGTAGTGAGGCGAGGTGAAGGAGGAGGAGTGAGGCGAGGTGGAGTAGTGAGGCGAGGTGGAGGAGGAGGAGTGAGGCGAGGTGGAGTAGTGAGGCGAGGTGAAGGAGGACGAGTGAGGCGAGGTGGAGGAGGAGTAGTGAGGCGAGGTGAAGGAGGAGGAGTGAGGCGAGGTGGAGGAGGAGTGAGGTGAGGTGGAGGAGGAGGAAGAGTAGTGAGGCGAGGTGGAGGAAGAGTAGTGAGGCGAGGTGGAGGAGAAGTGAGGAGAGGTGGAGGAGTGAGGCGAGGTGGAGGAGGAGGAGTAGTGAGGCGAGGTGGAGGAGGAGTAGTAGTGAGGCGAGGTGGAGGAGGAGGAGTAATGGATGCGAGGTGGAGGAGGAGTAGTGAGGCGAGGTGGAGAAGGAGGAGTAGTGAAGCGAGGTGGAGGAGGAGGAGTAATGGATGCGAGGTGGAGGAGGAGGATTAGTGAGGTGAGGTGGAGGAGGAGGAGTAGTGAGGCGAGATGGAGAAGGAGGAGTAGTGAAGCGAGGTGGAGGAGGAGGAGTAATGGATGCGAGGTGGAGGAGGAGGATTAGTGAAGCGAGGTGGAGGAGGAGGAGTAATGGATGCGAGGTGGAGGAGGAGGATTAGTGAGGTGGAGGAGGAGGAGTAGTGAGGCAAGGTGGAGAAGGAGGAGTAATGAAGCGGTGGCTAAGAAAGAAAGAATTGGCTAAGGCGAACGCTAGCGATTGGTTATGGCAGATCAGAGTGGCTCTGGGCAGATCCAATAGTTTTACATTTCAACAGAGTACCCGCCTACAAGGAAGTCAACGCTTGTCAATGGAGTGAGGCCAGACTCTCTGTACAAATGCAATGTACGAGAGTCTGGTTAGCACCAGGCTAGGTTAACATGGCAGCAGGTACAGTATTTGAGACGGTTACAGTGTCTAAATGAAGAGGTTGGCTTCTTAGGTACGGAGATTTCCAGCACGTCAACGAGATAACCAAAACACTGTGGAGATGGACGTTTGCTTTGCTTACGCGTTCTAAAGCTGGTCTTCTGGAGAGTGTGTCCTCTCGTCCTTCTCCTGCAGACCAGGAAGAGAGCCACCAGGCCGACCAGCAGGACCACACGCACAGCTACCGACACCAGGAGGGGGATGCGGGAGGCTGCCAGGCCTGGTGGGAGTGTAGGGACAGACAAACACCAGACAGGTACTGTAGGTGGGCGACGGATGGACAAACGACCACCATCTCAATCTCCACCAGACACAGCCTCCACACGACCAGACCCCTGCCATGTTTCGGTAATTCATGACACAAACATCTCGCTAGACTTCCCACAAAGACAATACATTTCCAAACGCAAAAGTTTGGGGGGTCAGGTGGCTGAGTGGTGAGGGAATCGGGCTAGTAATCCGAAGGTTGCCAGTTTGATTCCCGGTCATGCCGACTGACGTTGTGTCCTTGGGCAAGGCACTTCACCCTACTTGCCTCAGGGGGAATGTCCCTGTACTTACTGTAAGTTGCTCTGGATAAGAGCGTCTGCTAAATGACTAAATGTAAATGTAAATGTAAAAGTATTCGTTCTATACAAAGTGCAGCTGGTTAAATTACACCAACTGCTAAAAATCACACATCCCAAGGTCCTTGGAGGGAGATGGAATCCACGCAGGTGTGTCAGGTAACAAAGCCATCCTTCCCTTACCTCTAACAGTGACTGAAAGCTCCTCAGTGGAGGAGAACATCCGCCCGGAGACGTTGACCCTGTACACACAGCTGTAGTTGCCCTGGTGCTCGTCTTCTGCCCTGGGGAAGGAGAAGGAGGCGGACTGGTTGAAGGCGGGCTGGGTGTCGTTGCTGCTGGAACCTGAGGAGAGCAGAGAGAAGGAGCCTCCGGGATACTGGGAGGAGACGGAGCAGGTGATGGAGAAGCCGTGTCCTCTGGTGATCTCTGATCCCCGGGTCCACCAGAGGGGCAGGGTCTGGGAGGAGGTGAGGGAGATGCTGGGCGGGGGAAGACTCACTGGGAGGAAACACAGAAACACAGACTTTTTTACTGTCAATCACTGCTTTTTTTTTCTTTTCTTTTAAGTTTATTTTGGAGCAATTTGTCATGCTCTATTGGACAGTTTTTAAGTTAAGTGTGACAGGAAAGGCAGGGAGAGAGAGAGAGGGGGGGAGAGCAGCCAGCAAAGGGCCCAGGCCTACATGATACAGGCACTTATCCGATGAATTACTGGGGAGCCTGATGTTGACATGATGTTTGTTTTCAGAAAAGGCCTTTTCTTACCAGTAAAAGTAACAATATCCTTCTAACAATCGAAAACCTCCATGAGCTGATATGTAATGAAATGTTTAACTGGCCGATTACCTATGGTGATGCTGACTGAGTCACTGTAGGGGCTGGTGATGGTCTGGCCATTGATCTGAGTCTGGTAGCGACAGCTGTAGTTCCCCTGGTTTGATGAGTCCACACTGGGCAGGGTGAAGGTGGTGCTGGACTGTGCTGAACCAATCGTCTCAGATCTGACGGATGCTCCAGACCTGTGGAGGTGAACTGTGGCTAAAGTTCTGTACTGGGAGGGGACTGAGCAGGTGAAGACGATGTCCTCTCCAGGAGAGAAGGCAGAGTGGGCCGGGGAGATGGAGAGATGGGGTGTTGGTCCTGTTGAGAGAAAAGCACCTTGTTGCTACGGGAGGAAGGGATAGATTAGATGTCTAGTAGGCTGTCATGAAGCCTGTCAGTAAGCCATGAGCTGAGCTTTTTCCTTACCAGTGCAGTTAACACCAGCATCCTCATGATGACCACAGTTATGTGTTCCATATCCTCCATGTGAGCACTGTGTCAGATTGTTCTCACCACCAGAACATCCAACTTCATCCAACCAGATCATCCCACTGCCACGACCAAAGTGAGCATTTGTTGGGGCACTTAGAGCTCTTCCACAGCCCAGATGTCTACACACCACCTCAGCATCATTCAAACCCCAGCTATCGTCACACACTGTTCCCCACTCGTTGTTGTAATAGACCTCCACTCTGCCAGAGCAATGTCCTGTTCCATTCACCAGTCTGATCTGGGCACTGCCTGTCAGGTAGAGACAGAAGGAAGCATAGTTATGGTAGATAACACAATCTACAAACTGACTGGAACGATCACACACAAAAAATCATATGTATCACAGCCAGATACTGAAGAGACTGAAAAACATAAATTAAAAACTGTATGCAAAGCTATTAAATCTATAAAACTATTGATTGTGCTCACCTGTTCTGCACAGCCCGGACACTGTAGAAACAGAGATCAGTCAGATTGAGCCAGTTCATATCTAATCTGACTTCATATCTACTCTTTCTTCCTTCCCCAGAATTATTAATCTGTGCGGTTATCAGCCCAAGACTGACGTGTGAACGTTGACTAATACTGATGCACGACATCAGCTCTCACACTTTAACCACACGTTTGAAATACTGAAACTGAGATCACAAAACTCATTATGTTTTTAACATATGTGTTTAAATACACTTTACATTACTCTACTGGTGAAGTTGAGCATTGTTTATCAAGATGGTTCACAGTCCTGTTTTCAGCTTTTTTCATGTTGTCTTATTGATTATGTATATGAAAACTGGCACTGTTAATCTCTAACGGTTATTTGTCTGACTAGAGGGTACACACCATCTAGACATTAATACACCAAAAGTTAATGTTACCCATTGCCTCGATTAGCCTAATTAAATAGGCTAAACCAGCTTTGAAACATTTGACTCAGTAATGCAAGTGCACTGCAATAATGCCCATTCAAATTTAATTGCAAAATGATTAGTTATTATGAGTTTACAGGTTTTGCAGTGTGAATAAAGAAAGAGAATGTGTTCTGAAACCGTAGGAGTTGCATGTTAGTTTCTGAGGTGCCTTTGATGACATTAGCAAAGAAAATAGCCAACATTTGGACAAAAGGGAGGTTACAGGAAACAGCTTAAAGTATGATACAAAACATTTACAATCCCCAAACTCACCTATTATCACAGAGAGAAGGTGTCTTAACATCTTGATGACAGATGAAGTTATACGAAGATCTAAGTTACAGACTATTTTCCTAGAAACGGGAACTCACTCTGCTTGTTTAAATTTACACACCACAAGCAAATATTCCTTTTTTTCATCTACACTCTCTAAGGAAATGCAGTTTACAGTTTACTGTTGAGAAAAAATGCCCCTTCCTGCATAATATGTCACTTCCCTCCAACTCATAACCCACACCTACAACCTGTATCACATGTACATGTCTGCTACGTCGACAGATGGATACACTCTGTTTGTGCTGTGAAAGATGGATGCACTCTGTGCTGTGAAAGATGGATGCACTCTGTGCTGTGAAAGATGGATGCACTCTGTGCTGTGAAAGATGGATGCACTCTGTGCTGTGAAAGATGGATGCACTCTGTGCTGTGCTGTTAAAGTGGACGTCAACCACACAGTGATGAGAAGACAACATTTGCAAAACAGTCCCGCTTCTTTTTGCTAAACGTCACTGTCTTGGTCGGATAACGTGATGTCTTCAGGGCTGGTTGTGCATCACATGACGTCATGGGCGGAGGTTTAGGGGGGGGGGGCGCTCGATACTAGTCCCAACCAATATTTTAAGATGACAAAATTGTCCCCACCAATATTTTAGCAAACTCGACCCGACAGTACAAGAACCGCCGTCATTTGATTGGCTGAAAACCCAAAGGGGTGAGGGTTATCTGACACGCTACACGCACGGGAGAGTGTCAAAGCAAGCACAGGAAACTTCAAGAAGATCTAAGTTACAGACTGTTTTCCTATAAACGGGAACTCACTGTGCTAAGGCTTGTTTAAATTTCCACACCACAAACAAAGCCTCCTGTTTTTCATCTACACTCTCTAAGGAAATGGCCTGCAGCTTACTGTCGAGAGAAGATGCCCTTTCCTTTTTCACACATTTTGAAGAATGAGGACTCTTAATATGTCACTTCGCTCCAACTCATAACCCACATCTACAGCCTGTAACACATGTACATGTCTGCTACTTCGACACATGGATGCACTCTGTCTGTGCTGTGAAAGATGTGTGGCGGGGTGGTGCGTTTAGCATTAAATGGTCGCTTTATTAATGTTAAATTAAAATGGTGTTTTTTTACCTCTGCTTGTGTGATATAGGCAGTGTGGTGGAAACCTCCACATTACACCACACACGCTGTAAGACATTAGAAATGTCCCTAAATGTTGCCTGTTTGACATACGTGGAAATTAGCCTAGCCTGCTTTTGTAGGGCTCTTTTTTTGGGGGAGGGGGGGGGGGGGGGGGGCGACGACATCATCCATTTGCTTGTTGAGATTCAAATGGACAAATCTTTGAAACCTATTCCCTCGAATGTACACATCTGACGTCTGTCATATCTACAACTACTTGCAGATTTTACACAAATGTCCAGTCATGTAAACTATCCATTACAACTAATATTGTATGCCATCAACATTCTTCTCAGAAATATTAACATTTGCATAGTCATCATCATCATCACTATCCTCTTCCTCATTGATGGTTCCATGTTGGTTCTTGGCATCAGAAACATTCTCCTCAGAAATATCAACATTTGCATAGTCATCATCATGATCTTCCTCTTCATCAGACGCCTCTTCCACATTTTGGTTCACGGTACCTGAAGCTTTGCGGTCCCTTAAGATAAACACAAGACATTTCAAAAGTGTTGTGTTAAAATCAGTCACTGACTGTGATTACAGTTACACATTCTGTCACAGATAAATCTAATGTGTCTTTAAGACCTGTATATTCGTGACAGGGTGAACAGACTATATGGGATCTTAACGTACGTCTGGTCATGGAATTGATCTGCATAGTCGTCGTGACAGGTCAAGCCCTCCACATTCACATAGTCGTCCTCAGCATTGACATCATAGTCGTTCTCCTCTTCCTCCTCTTCATCCCCTACTGCCGTTCTGCCTCCATAATGGTTTGCGTCACCTAAATGGTTAACATGGCAGCAGGTACAGTATTTGAGACGGTTACAGTGTCTAAATGGAGAGAGGTTGGCTTCTTAGGTACAGAGATTTCAAGCACGTCAACGAGATAACCAAAACACTGTGGAGATGGACGTTTGCTTTGCTTACGCGTTCTAAAGCTGGTATTCTGGAGAGTGTGTCCTCTCCTCCTTCTCCTGCAGACCAGGAAGAGAGCCACCAGGCCGACCAGCAGGACCACACCCACAGCTACCGACACCAGGAGGGGGATGAGGGAGGCTGCCAGGCCTGGTGGGAGTGTAGGGACAGACAAACACCAGACAGATACTGTAGCTGGGCGACGGATGGACAAACGACCACCATCTCAATCTCCACCAGACACAGCCTCCACACGACCAGACCCCTGCCATGTTTCGGTAATTCATGACACACAAACATCTCGCTAGACTTCCCACGAAGACAACAAATTTCGTTGTCAATTTCTAACGTATTCGTTCTATTTGAGGTGCAGCTGGTTAAATTACACCGAGTGCTAAAAAACAAACATCCCAGGGTATTTTGAGGGAGAAGGAATCCATGCAGGTGTGTCAGGTAACAAAGCCATCCTTCCCTTACCTCTGACAGTGACTGAGAGCTCCTCAGTGGAGGAGAACATCCGCCCGGAGACGTTGACCCTGTACACACAGCTGTAGTTGCCCTGGTGCTTGTCCTCCGCGCTGGGGAAGGAGAAGGAGGCGGACTGGTTGAGGGCGGGCTGGGGGTCAGTGCTGTTGGGGAAGGAGAAAGAGGCGGACTGGTTGAGGGCGGGCTGGGGGTCGGTGCTGCTGGGGAAGGAGAAGGAGGCGGACTGGTTGAAGGCAGGCTGGGTGTCGTTGCTGCTGGAACCTGAGGAGAGCAGAGAGAAGGAGCCTCCGGGATACTGGGAGGAGACGGAGCAGGTGATGGAGAAGCCGTGTCCTCTGGTGATCTCTGATCCCCGGGTCCACCAGAGGGGCAGGGTCTGGGAGGAGGTGAGGGAGATGCTGGGCGGGGGAAGACTCACTGGGAGGAAACACAGAAACACAGACTTTTTTACTGTCAATCACTGCTTTTTTTTTCTTTCTTGAAAGTATATTTTCAGGCAATTTTTCATGCTCTATGGGACAGTTTTTAATTGAAGTGTCACAGGAAAGGCAGGGAGAGAGAGGGGGGGGCAGGCAGCAAAGGGTCCAGGCTGGATTTGAACCTGGCCTACATGATAGAGGCACTTATCCGATGAATTACTGGGGTGCCTGATGTTGAGATGTTTGTCTTCAGAAGGTTTTATTCACCATGTAGTTTTACGCAAACACGGAATTTACTGTGGCCGGAAGGTGCAAACAATAAGCATATACGGATCTTCAATCAAAAGTAGAAAAGTACAGTAGTCTAACTAATCCTAAGAACTATACAATCTAAAAAAATAAAACAATTTAAAATGTAAAATATAAAATATATGAATATGAGAATATAAATGGGAAAGGCCTTTTATTACCAGTAAAAGTAACAATATCCTTCTAACAATCCAAAACCTTCATGAGCTGATATGTAATGAAATGTTTAACTGGCCGATTACCTATGGTGATGCTGACTGAGTCACTGTAGAGGCTGGTGATGGTCTGGCCATTGATCTGAGTCTGGTAGCGACAGCTGTAGTTCCCCTGGTTTGATGAGTCCACACTGGGCAGGGTGAAGGTGGTGCTGGACTGTGCTGAACCAATCGTCTCAGATCTGACGGATGCTCCAGACCTGTGGAGGTGAACTGTGGCTGAAGTTCTGTACTGGGAGGGGACTGAGCAGGTGAAGACGATGTCCTCTCCAGGAGAGAAGGCAGAGTGGGCCGGGGAGATGGAGAGATGGGGTGTTGTGTCTGTTGAGAGAAAAGCACCTTGTTGCTACGGGAGGAAGGGATAGATTAGATGTCTAGTAGGCTGTCATGAAACCTGTCAGTAAGCCATGAGCTGAGCTTTTTCCTTACCAGTGCAGTTAACACCAGCATCCTCTCTATGATGACAGTCTTGGTTTCCATATTCTTTAAGTAAGCACTGTGTCAGACTGTTCTCACCACCAGAACATCCAACTTCATCCAACCAGATCATCCCACTGCCACGACTGTATGCAAAGCTATTAAATCTATAAAACTATTGATTGTGCTCACCTGTTCTGCACAGCCCGGACACTGTAGAAACAGAGATCAGTCAGATTGAGCCAGTTCATATCTAATCTGACAAATTCATATCTAACAAGGTGCCATGAGATTACTTCCTTCCCCAGTATTATTAATCTGAGCGGTTATCAGCCCAAGACTGAGGTGTGAACGTTGACTAATACTGATGCACGACATCGGCTCTCAAACTTTAACCACACATTTGAAATACTGAAACTTAGATCACAAAACTCATTATGTTTTTAACATGTGTTTAAATACACTTTACATTACCCTACTGGTGAAGTTGAGCATAGTTTATCAAGATGGTTCACAGTCCTGTTTTTAGCTTTTTTCATGTTGTCTTATTGATTATGTATATGAAAACTGGCACTGTTAATCTCTAACGGTTATTTGTCTAGACATTAATACACCAAAAGTTAATGTTACCCATTGCCTCGATTAGCCTAATTAAATAGGCTAAACCAGCTTTGAAACATTTGACTCAGTAATGCAAGTGCACTGCAATAATGCCCATTCAAATTTAATTGCAAAATGATTAGTTATTATGAGCTTACAGGTTTTGCAGTGTGAATAAAGAAAGAGAATGTGTTCTGAAACTGTAGGAGTTGCAAGTCAGTTTCTGAGGTGCCTTTGATGACATTAGCAAAGAAAATAGCCAACATTTGGACAAAAGGGAGGTTACAGGAAACAGCTTAAATATGATACAAAACATTTACAATCCCCAAACTCACCTATTATCACAGAGAAAAGGTGTCTTAACATCTTGATGACAGATGAAGTTATACGAAGATCTAAGTTACACACTGTTTTCCTAGAAACAGGAACCCATTCTGCTAAGGCTTGTTTAACTGTACATACCACAAACAAAGCTTCCTGTTTTTCATCTACACTCTCTAAGGAAATGGCCTGCAGCTTACTGTCGAGAGAAGATGCCCTTTCCTGTTTCACACATTTTGCATAATGAAGACGCATAATATGTCACTTCTCTCCAACTCATAACCCACAACTCTTCATCTACACTCTCTAAGGAAATGCAGTGTACAGTTCAGGGCTGGTCGTGCATCACAACGTCACATTCTGGGCCACTGTCAGAGCCCTCGACTGAGCCTCCCATTGGTCCACCACACCCCTCTTGTGGGAGCTTCCCATTGGTCCACCACACCCCTCTTCTGGGAGCCTCATCATCTCAGTAGCTTCAAGCTTGCCCGTGGTAGAGAAGGGACTCGACAATCAGGGTGCAACAGTAACATCTCATCTACAGTATTACATAGGCCAGTGCTGCGCAGCAAAAACAGCATCATATCACAAGTGCAACATCTAACTGGTGCAGCCTCTCATGAGCTGCTGAGAGTGGGTGTGGTCTGTCCAGGTAGCAGTAGTGAGGCGAGGTGGAGGAGGAGGAGTGAGGCAAGGTGGAGGAGGAGGAGGGGTGAGGCGAGGTGGAGGAGGAAGAGTAGTGAGGTGAGGTGGAGGAGGAGGAAGAGTAGTGAGGCGAGGTGGAGGAGTAGTGAGGCGAAGTGGAGGAGGAGGAGTAGTGAGGCGAGGTGGAGGAGGAGGAGTGAGGCGAGGTGGAGGAGGAGGAGGGGTGAGGCGAGGTGGAGGAAGAGTAGTGAGGTGAGGTGGAGGAGTAGTGAGGCGAGATGGAGGAGGAGGAGTAGTGAGGCGAGGTGGAGGAGGAGTAGTGAGGCAAGGTGGAGGAGGAGGAGGGGTGAGGCGAGGTGGAGGAGGAGGAAGATTAGTGAGGTGAGGTGGAGGAGGAGGAAGAGTAGTGAGGCGAGGTGGAGGAGTAGTGAGGCGAGGTGGAGGAGGAGTGAGGCAAGGTGGAGGAGGAGGAGTAGTGAGGCGAGGTGGAAGAGGAGTAGTAAGGCGAGGTGGAGGAGGAGTAGTGAGGCGAGGTGGAGGAGGAGTAGTGAGGCGAGGTGGAGGAGTGAGGCGAGGTGGAGGAGTAGTGAGGCGAGGTGGATGAGGAGTAGTGAGGCGAGGTGGAGGAGGAGTAGTGAGGCGAGGTGGAGGAGGAATAGTGAGGCGGGGTGGAGGAGGAGTAGTGAGGTGAGGTGGAGGAGGAGTAGTGAGGTGAGGTGGAGGAGGAGGGGTGAGGCGAGGTGGAGGAGGAAGAGTAGTGAGGTGAGGTGGAGGAGGAGGAAGAGTAGTGAGGCGAGGTGGAGGAGTAGTGAGGCGAGGTGGAGGAGGAGGAGGGGTGAGGCGAGGTGGAGGAGGAAGAGTAGTGAGGTGAGGTGGAGGAGGAGGAAGAGTAGTGAGGCGAGGTGGAGGAGTAGTGAGGCGAAGTGGAGGAGGAGGAGTAGTGAGGCGAGGTGGAGGAGGAGGAGTGAGGCGAGGTGGAGGAGGAGGAGGGGTGAGGCGAGGTGGAGGAGGAGGAAGAGTAGTGAGGTGAGGTGGAGGAGTAGTGAGGCGAGATGGAGGAGGAGGAGTAGTGAGGCGAGGTGGAGGAGGAGTAGTGAGGCAAGGTGGAGGAGGAGGAGGGGTGAGGCGAGGTGGAGGAGGAGGAAGAGTAGTGAGGTGAGGTGGAGGAGGAGGAAGAGTAGTGAGGCGAGGTGGAGGAGTAGTGAGGCGAGGTGGAGGAGGAGGAGTGAGGCAAGGTGGAGGAGGAGGAGTAGTGAGGCGAGGTGGAGGAGGAGTAGTAAGGCGAGGTGGAGGAGGAGTAGTGAGGCGAGGTGGAGGAGGAGTAGTGAGGCGAGGTGGAGGAGTGAGGCGAGGTGGAGGAGGAGGAAGAGTAGTGAGGCGAGGTGGAGGAGTAGTGAGGCGAGGTGGAGGAGGAGGAGTAGTGAGGCGAGGTGGAGGAGGAGGAGTGAGGCGAGGTGGAGGAGGAGGAGGGGTGAGGAGGAGGAGTAGTAAGGCGAGGTGGAGGAGGAGTAGTGAGGCGAGGTGGAGGAGGAGTAGTGAGGCGAGGTGGAGGAGTGAGGCGAGGTGGAGGAGTAGTGAGGCGAGGTGGATGAGGAGTAGTGAGGCGAGGTGGAGGAGGAATAGTGAGGCGAGGTGGAGGAGGAGTAGTGAGTTGAGGTGGAGGAGGAGTAGTGAGGTGAGGTGGAGGAGGAATAGTGAAGAGAGGTGGAGGAGTAGTGAGGTGGAGGAGTGAGGTGAGGTGGAGGAAGAGGAGGAGTGAGGGGGGGTGGAGGAGGAGTGAGGCGAAGTGGACGAGGAGGAGTGAGGTGAGGTGGAGGAGGAGGAGTGAGGCGAGGTGGATCTGGAGGAGGAGTAGTGAGGCGAGGTGGAGGAGGAATAGTGAGGCGAGGAGGAGGAGTAGTGAGGCGAGGTGGAGGAGGAGGAGTGAGGCGAGGTGGAGGAGGAGGAGGGGTGAGGCGATGTGGAGGAGGAAGAGTAGTGAGGTGAGGTGGAGGAGGAGGAAGAGTAGTGAGGCAAGGTGGAGGAGGAGGAGTGAGGCAAGGTGGAGGAGGAGTAGAGAGGCAAGGTGGAGGAGGAGGATGGGTGAGGCGAGGTGGAGGAGGAAGAGTAGTGAGGCGAGGTGGAGGAGGAGTAGTGAGGCAAGGTGGAGGAGGGGTGAGGCGAGGTGGAGGAGGAGGAAGAGTAGTGAGGCGAGGTGGAGGAGTAGTGAGGCGAGGTGGAGGAGGAGGAGTAGTGAGGCGAGGTGGAGGAGGAGGAGTGAGGCGAGGTGGTGGAGGAGGAGTAGTGAGGCGAGGTGGAGGAGGAGGAGTGAGGCGAGGAGGAGGAGTAGTAAGGCGAGGTGGAGGAGGAGGAGTAGTGAGGCGAGGTGGAGGAGGAGTAGTGAGGCGAGGTGGAGGAGTGAGGCGAGGTGGAGGAGTAGTGAGGCGAGGTGGATGAGGAGTAGTGAGGCGAGGTGGAGGAGGAATAGTGAGGCGAGGTGGAGGAGGAGTAGTGAGGTGAGGTGGAGGAGGAGTAGTGAGGTGAGGTGGAGGAGGAATAGTGAAGAGAGGTGGAGGAGTAGTGAGGTGGAGGAGTGAGGTGAGGTGGAGGAAGAGGAGGAGTGAGGGGAGGTGGAGGGGGAGTGAGGCGAAGTGGACGAGGAGGAGTGAGGCGAGGTGGAGGAGGAGGAGTGAGGCGAGGTGGAGCTGGAGGAGGAGTAGTGAGGCGAGGTGGAGGAGGAATAGTGAGGCGAGGTGGAGGAGGAGTGAGGCGAGGTGGAAGAGGAGGAGTGAGGCGAGGTGGAGGAGGAATGAGGTGAGGTGGAGGAGGAGGAGTGAGGCGAGGTGGAGGAGGAGGAGTGAGGCGAGGTGGAGGAGGAGGGGTGAGGAGAGGTGGAGGAGGATGAGTAGTGAGGCGAGGTGGAGGAGGAGGAGGGGTGAGGCGATGTGGAGGAGGAAGAGTAGTGAGGTGAGGTGGAGGAGGAGGAAGAGTAGTGAGGCAAGGTGGAGGAGGAGGAGTGAGGCGAGGTGGAGGAGGAGTAGAGAGGCAAGGTGGAGGAGGAGGATGGGTGAGGCGAGGTGGAGGAGGAAGAGTAGTGAGGCGAGGTGGAGGAGTAGTGAGGCGAGGTGGAGGAGGAGTAGTGAGGCGAGGTGGAGGAGGAGGAGTGAGGCGAGGTGGAGGAGGAGGAGGGGTGAGGCGAGGTGGAGGAGGAGGAAGAGTAGTGAGGTGAGGTGGAGGAGTAGTGAGGCGAGGTGGAGTAGTGAGGCAAGGTGGAGGAGGGGTGAGGCGAGGTGGAGGAGGAGGAAGAGTAGTGAGGCGAGGTGGAGGAGTAGTGAGGCGAGGTGGAGGAGGAGGAGTAGTGAGGCGAGGTGGAGGAGGAGGAGTGAGGCGAGGAGGAGGAGTAGTAAGGCGAGGTGGAGGAGGAGGAGTGAGGCGAGGTGGAAGAGGAGTAGTGAGGTGATGTGGAGGAGGAGTGAGGTTAGGTGGAGGAGGAGGAGTGAGGCGAGGTGGAGGAGGAGGAGTGAGGCGAGGTGGAGGAGGAGGGGTGAGGCGAGGTGGAGGTGGAGGAGGATGAGTAGTGAGGCGAGGTGGAGGAGTAGTGAGGCGAGGTGGAGGAGGAATAGTGAGGCGAGGTGGAGGAGGATGAGTAGTGAGGCGAGGTGGAGGAGTAGTGAGGCGAGGTGGAGGAGTAGGAGTGAGGCGAGGTGGAGGAGTAGTGAAGCGAGGTGGAGGAGTGAGGCGAGGTGGAGTATGAGGAGTGAGGCGAGGTGGAGGAGGAGGAGTGAGGCGAGGTGGAGGAGGAGGGGTGAGGCGAGGTGGAGGGGTGAGGCGAGGTGGAGGAGGAGGAGTGAGGCGAGGTGGAGGAGGAGTGAGGCGTGGTTTAGGAGGAGGAGTAGTGAGGCGAGGTGGAGGAGGAGGAGTAGTGAGGCGAGGAGGAGTAGTGAGGCGAGGTGGAGCTGGAGGAGGAAGAGTGAGGTGACACACAGTCTAACCCTAACCCTCAGACTAAACTAAAAACAGAACTTTGCGAACAGACAGTTTAACAGGTTACTGAAAACCGTATCACAAAACGAAGGATGTTTTTTTGTTGTTGTATTTATTGGAATAATCTACTAGGACGCCTCATGTAAATCACGCCCTGTTTCACCCTCCTTATTGCCAGTTCTGTCGTCATCATATTTTTCATTAAGACTGACATTGTTTAAGTTATGCGTAATTGCCTGGGTCTAGACGGTTCAACATTCACTGGTAAGGGATGTATGGGAATAAAGCCTTCTAATTTCCAAAACCGTTATAGACATTGGCAACAGTCATTTTCGGTGCATAATCTTCCACATTAACGGTTCGCTTATCATCATAACTCATCATAACGTTGAAAGTGAATATGTGGCATTCTCTAACACTTGTCGTTTTGACCGTTTCAACTTGTTGTAAGGCCTATAAGTTTAAGTCAATTATGGTCGTCTTCATTCTTTATGGGTTTTTTGAGACCGTGAAGGCCGCCGGCCTCACACTCCCGACCAGT
This sequence comes from Osmerus mordax, assembly GCF_038355195.1. Classification (NCBI taxonomy): domain Eukaryota; kingdom Metazoa; phylum Chordata; class Actinopteri; order Osmeriformes; family Osmeridae; genus Osmerus; species Osmerus mordax. The sequence goes on along the minus strand of NC_090052.1, from coordinate 1,406,676 downwards.
AGGTGGCGGTGATGCACTACTTCAGCGTAGGTTGCAGTCTGCCATAACATCGACAAAGAAGAATAACTGTTCTTGTTGTCATTCCTGAGAACATTTAGTTTGTTGTGTTTCCCAGGTTAGTATGTCTTGAAGATCACATACATATATCATAGTACAGCTAAACTTTACGTAGTAGTAGTGAATAATGATTTTTGTTTTTGAGTGTTCATTACCAAGTGTTTAATGGATGTGAGGGTGGATGGGAGGGATGTTTGTATAATTAGCCTAGCTCTAGCATGATGGTTTATTTGAAGAGCAACTTTTTCAGTAGTGTTGGCGCCCTGTACACATACGGTTCTGTTTGTGATACAATCCTTGTGAGATTCGAAAACGTGCACTTTTGAGTTTAACATTGCCGACCCTAGGTGACGTGTTGAATATGTTTTTAACGGTCTTTAAATTAGCAAGAGTAGCCTACTGTTATTCTACCTACAAATGAAAAAGTATGTTGATTTGTGTTGCTCAGTGAACTGAGTGTACTAAACTTGTACACCCAGTTCAACATGTCTATTGCATGTTGAACTGGGTGTACAAGTCTATTGCATGGGAGTAAAGTCTCAAACGACTCTTAATTACAGAACCCACAGATGTAACCAGATGGTTTACACAAGAGAAGTCTGAAAGCATACAAATGTAAACTGTACCATCCAAGCTTATATTAAAGCAATTGTATGCAACGGGAAAATGCAAACAAGGGATTGGAATAAAACAAAAATGTTTTTTTAATAGTTATTTATCATTAGTATACTAAGTCTTGGGTGAGGTCGCACACCTCTGCCGTCACTTCAACAGCACACCTGTTGTCAACAGAAAAAAAACTTTTGAACAAGCCGACTCAAGGTGTATCGTGCCATCTGTCAGCCAACACTTATGGACACTTTAGTACTGGACACCTTATTTTCAGTAGCCTTTTTGTAAAAGAAAACCAACTGACTATAGGGAGGATGTACAAGATCAACATTATATGCAGAGCAGTGTTTCCACTAGGTGTACCCTCCTAATATAATGGTAGGGAAAACACTGCAGAGTAGACATTAGGTGCTTTCGACATGGACTGACTTCATGCAGCGCTGCAGCCGGCTGCAGGCGGCTGACTTGAAACAGTGAATTCTGGTTAGACTTTTTGTCCGACTTGAGACGGCGCAGAGGCTAGGTCACTGTGACGTAGCCATCAAAGTACCGTGTGATCGATTCGAGAACTGCCGGCTGTGTAGCCGAGCGCATTTTCTCAAGAGCAACTGCACGGGTTCTAATGACGACACAGCTATTTCATGATTGGCCAGACTCACACACGACAACTTTGACGCGTGTTTTGTTATTATTCTGACACCTTCAGTTTCGCCAACGCTCAAATCCGGACCAAACTGTTTAACCCTTGTGTTATCTTTGGGTCATTCTGACCCATCAGTCATTGTGACCCACCGTCGTATTGCGACAAATTTACTGCATACAAAAACAAAGTGAAGCATTTTCTTTTAACCGTTGGGCTGTCTCAGACCCCCCACATTGCAAAGGTTAAAAGAAAATTATTTTTATTTGTTTTTGTATTGGGTAAAATTTGGTAAACACAACGATGGTTCGTTATGAACCTTTGGGTCATGTGACCTGAAGGCAGCACAAGGGTTAATTGAATTAAAAATGTGTTGAAGAAAGGGTTTTAGTCCGCCTCTTCACTAACGGAAAGACTACGTTTAATTATAAATAAAGTAAGCAAACAGCGCTTGATCGGCCATGACTGACGTCAACGCAGCAAACCACGAGAAGCTGGAATGTCCGACTTTACAGAGCCGTTTTCAACTCCTCCCCGACTGCAAGCGGCTACTCTCGCCGGTCGTTTCATGCAGCCGCAGTCCATGTCGAACGCACCTAAAATGACAGACAACAGATGTCCCTTTATGTGAAGGCTGAATGCTCATTAACTTGGAACTGTTTCCAACAGATCTTCTGTTGGCCAATCATACTTGATCGTGGGTGGAGACGAGACAGAGAAGACATCTTAAGGCTCCAGAGAGACTCAACCAGAGAGAGCACAGAGATAAACTAAACCAGAGAGACCAAACAGAACAGTGAGACCTGTTATGGAGACACATCACTGTGACACCTGTGGGAAGAGCCTTTCCTCATCCAGTAACCTTAAGCAGCACATGATGATCCACACAGGAGAGAAGCCCTACAGCTGTGACCTCTGTGGGAAAACCTTTAGCCAGGCTGGCAATTTCAGAGCTCACAGCAGGATCCACACTGGAGAGAAGCCCTACAGCTGTGACCTCTGTGGTAAAACCTTTAGCCAGGCTTCTGCTTTGCCAGTTCACCGCAGGATCCACACTGGAGAGAAGCCCTACAACTGTGACATCTGTGGTAAAACTTTTAGACATAATGCCAATTTCAGAGATCACCGCAGGACCCACATTGGAAAGAAGCCCTACAGCTGTGACTTCTGTGGTCAAACCTTTAGCCGGGCTGACCGTTTAAGAATTCACAGCATGATCCACACTGAAGAAAAGCCCTACAGCTGTGACCTCTGTGGTAAAACCTTAAGTAATTCTGCTAGTTTCACAGTTCACAGGAGGATCCACACTGGAGAGAAGCCCTACAGCTGTGACCTCTGTGGTAAAACCTTTAGCCGGTCGGACAGTTTAAGAGTTCACCGCAGGATCCACACTGGGGAGAAGCCCTACAGCTGTGACCTCTGTGATAAAACCTTTAGCCAGGCTGCCCATTTCAGAGATCACCACATGACCCACACTGGAGAGAAGCCCTACAGCTGTGACCTCTGTGGTAAAACCTTTAGCCAGGCTGCCAATTTCAGAGATCACCACATGACCCACACTGGAGAGAAGCCTTACTGCTGTGACCTCTGTGGTAAAACCTTTAGCCAGGCTGGCAATTTCAGATATCATCACAGGACCCACACTGGAGAGAAGCCCTACAGCTGTGACCTCTGTAGTCAAACCTTTAGCCGGTCTGACATTTTAAGAGTACACCGCAGAATCCACACTGGAGAGAAGCCCTACAGCTGTGACCTCTGTGGTCAAAGTTTTAACCAGGCTGCCCATTTCAGAGTTCACCGCAGGATCCATACTGGAGCGAAGCCCTACAGCTGTGACCTCTGTGGTAAAACGTTTAGCCTGGCTGGCAGTTTAAGATCTCACCGCAGGACCCACATTGGAAAGAATCCCTACAGCTGTGACCCCTGTGATGAAGCCTTCTCTTCCTCTAGTGGACTGAAGAAGCACAGCAGGATCCATCGAGGAGAGAAGCCCTACAGCTGCCCACACTGTGACTATTCAGGTAAAACAAATGACCATCTGAAGAGTCACCTGCGTATCCACAATAGAAAACAAAACAAAGCAGTGATGTCTGGGGCCAAGCTGTCCCAGCAGTCACCACCTGAGAGAACTTCTGTATGACCCACAGCTGGAAGAACTACTGGCCTGCACCTACTGGGACAGCACATGCAGTAACACCAGATCTACAGTCCAACATGACAGCACATGCAGTACCACCAGATCTACAGTCCAACATGACAGCACATGCAGTGACACCAGATCTACAGTCCAACATGACAGCACATGCAGTAACACCAGATCTACAGTCCAACATGACAGCACATGCAGTGACACCAGATCTACAGTCCAACATGACAGCACATGCAGTAACACCAGATCTACAGTCCAACATGACAGCACATGCAGTAACACCAGATCTACAGTCCAACATGACAGCACATGCAGTAACACCAGATCTACAGTCCAACATGACAGTACACACACATAATTTTTTTATTGTTGTTTACTACATTGTAGTGCTGATCGTCTAATGATGTTTTGAGTGTTTTCATTGATTTGCATCGTTCCTTATCATCGCTTTGAAAGGCTGGGTGTCACCCTGCCCCCCTCCTCTCAGATGCTAAAATCTGGAGTTACTGGACGGAGTCTCTACTTGATGGCTCTCACGCCTCATTGTGTTACTGTAGCCTTGCTAGTCATATGTTGATAAGTAAGGGTCAAGATGTGGTCTGATTGGTTGTTCTTGGGTGTAAAGGGAATTGTGAAGCATTGTTCTGTGGATTCTTGATCTCATGAGAACTTCTCAGCTCCGGCTTGTCCTTCTCATTCTCCTTGCTCAACTTTTACTCACTCTCTCTCTGATTTAAAATTATCAAGGTAGAGTAGGTAAGATTTAAAGCCTTCATTTTGTAACATGTTTGCCTTGTAATTGATTTCATTTATTTGCAATGTTATTAAATGTATATTTCATTTAACCTTCCTTTGACCATTCTTTCTCTGATTTAACCCATAGAGTTAAATAACTGCAATTTCTTTCTGCTTCTGCATACCTCCGACATATTGCCCCCCCCCACACCCACACACACATATAATTTAAAAATAAAAGCCCTGTTGAAGGAATTCTATATGTCATTCTTGTGATGAGGTGCATAATTTAATAACTTTTTACTCTATATACCAATCTGTCTCCTCCCTCACCCAATCCTGTAATTTCAAGGGAGTTTCACCTCCTCTATTGATTATCAGGCCCCTCGCATCCCTGCAGTTGCTGAGCAGGGTCAGCGGAGAGAGGGGATGAATCAAAGCTTTTCTTTTTTTATTAATTTCAGCTTTCAGCTTTCCAACGCATTTTCTGCAGGAAATGCACTTTCTAGTTCTGTACGGTATTTCCTTTTTTGAGACCGTGAAGGCCGCTGGTCTCACTCCCGAACAGTAGGTGGCAGTGATGCACTACTTTAGCATTGGTTGCAGTCTGCCATAACATCAACAAAGAAGAAGAACGGTTTGGTGGTCATTCCTGTGAACCTTCAGTTTGTTGTGTTTCCCAGGTTAGTACGTCGTGAATATCACATAAATATATCCTATTAGAGCTCAACTTTACGTGGTAGTAGTGAATAATGAGTTTTGTTTTTGAGTGTTCAATACCAAGTGTTTAATAGATGCGAGGGCGGTGCTGCGGCCAACCAAAATCCGAGAAAACGATGATGTGGGTATAATTAGCCTAGCTCTAGTATGATGGTTTATTTGAAGAGAAACGTTTTCAGTATTAGCGCCCAGTACATTTGACAATTATTTTTGAATACGGTTCTGTTTTTGATACAATGCTTGTGAGATTTGAAACTGCACTTTTGAGGTTAACATTGCCGACCCTGGGTGACGTGTTGAATATGTTTTTATGAGAACGGTTTTGGAATTAGCAAGAGTAGCCTACTGTAGCCTAACTACAAATGAAAGAAGATGTTGATTTGTGTTGCTCAGTGAACTGAGTGTACAAGTCTATTGCATGTTGCACTGGATGTACAAGTCTATTGCATTTGCATGGGAGTAAAGTCTCAAAGTTAAAACGACTCTGTCTTAATTACAGAACCCACAGATATGTAACCAGATTAGTGTACACAAGGTAAGTCTGAAAGCATACAAATTCAAACCGTACCAGCCAGGCTTATATTAAAGCAATTGCATGCAACGGGAAAATGCAAGGGATTGGAATAAGTGTTTTTAAATAGTTATTTATCATTAGTATACTAAGCCTTGGGTGAGGTTGTACACCTCTGCAGTCACTTCAACACCACACCTGTCCGACTCAGTGTAACGTGCCATCTGTCAACTAGCACTGCTAATCTTATGGACACTTTAGTACTGGACACCTTATTTTCGGTAGCCTATAAATTGCTACATTTAATTAATGTCCTTGTGGATGCTCAGTAATATCTTGAATCAAACTGAAACAATTTATTAGTTTCTATAGTTTTGTAATTCAGCTTTAAAGATCCCATGACATGCTGTTTTTGTATGCTTTTATACAGGCCTTAGTGGTCCCATAATACTGTATCTGAAGTCTCTTTCCCGAAATTCAGCCTTGGTGCAGAATTACAGCCACTTCGAGCAGTCCCACAATGAGCTTTCCTCAGGACGTGCCGTTTCTGTGTCTGTAGCTTTAAATGCTGCGAGGAAGAAAAAGGCGGGGCTAACTGCCATGCTTCTGTCGTTTGCAAGCCATGATGTCTCGAGGATAAACCAATACGGCGCTCGCACGGTCGTAGCTCCTTTTCTCATTGGTGGGCCAAATTCTCTGTGCGGGCAAAGCAGAGAAAGGAGAGGTAACCTTCCTTCTTATGACGACATAAGGAGACGATTTTCAAAACCGAGCGTTTCAGCTTTCATTTTCTCAAAGGTGGAGATGAATACCCAGGGCTTGGTTTACACCTATCGAAATTTCTAGCCACTGGGGGACCAAAGGCAGGCTATGGGAACTCATTAATGTTAAATAACCTCCTAAAGTGAACATTTCATGTCATGGGACCTTTAAAAAGCTGGTGCATCATAAATGAGAAAAAGGCATTAAAGTATCATGTTTTTATAATTGGATTTAAAACTATGCATTCACAAACCATAGTAATTTTTATGAAGTTGCAGATACTGCATATTGTATAAATTGGTGGGTTGTATTCTTGTTTTGTAAAATAAAACAACTGACTGACTATAAAGAGGAGTTGTTTGCTGGGCATGCAGTTGTCATCACAGTGTTGTGTTTCTCCAGAAAAAATAAACCTGAAAAACAGACTGCTCACTAAATGATCAACATTACATATGCAGAGATGTTATGACTGACAACAGATGTCCCCCTTTTTGTGAAGGCTGAATTCTCATTAACTTGGAACTGTTACCAACAGATCCCCTGTTGGCCAATCATACTTGATCGTGGGCGGAGACTAGACAGAGAGGACATCTTAAGGCTCCAGAGAGACTCAACCAGAGAGAGCACAGAGATAAACTCAACCAGAGAGACCAAACAGAACAGTGAGACCTGTTATGGAGACACATCACTGTGACACCTGTGGGAAGAGCCTTTCCTCATCCGGTAGACTCAAGCAGCACATGATGATCCACACAGGCGAGAAGCCCTACAGCTGTGACCTCTGTGGTCAAACCTTCAGCAGTGCTAACTGTTTAAGAATTCACAGCAGGATCCACACTGGAGAGAAGCCCTACAACTGTGACCTCTGTGGGAAAACCTTTAGACGGTCGGACACTTTAAGAGTTCACCGCAGGATCCACACTGGGGAGAAGCCCTACAGCTGTGAACTCTGTGGTAAAACGTTTAGACATAAAGCCAATTTCAGAGCTCACAGCAGGACCCACACTGAAAAGAAGCCCTACAGCTGTGACCTCTGTGGTAAAAACTTTAGCCTGGCTGGCAGTTTAAGAATTCACCGCAGGACCCACACTGGAAAGAAGCCCTACAGCTGTGACCTCTGTGGTAAAACCTTAAGTAATTCTGCTAGTTTCACAGTTCACCGCAGGACCCACACTGGAGAAAAGCCCTACAACTGCAGCCTCTGTGGTAAAACCTTAAGTAGTTATGCTAGTTTCACAGTTCACAGCAGGATCCACACTGGAGAGAAGCCCTACAGCTGTGACCTCTGTGGTAAAACCTTTAGCCTGGCTGGCAGTTTAAGAATTCACTGCAGGACCCACACTGGAAAGAAGCCCTACAGCTGTGAGTGCTGTGATAAAGCCTTCTCTACGTCTGGTGGATTGAAAAAGCACAGTAGGATGCACACTGGAGAGAAGCCCTACAGCTGTGACCTATGTGGTAAAACCTTTAGCCAGGCTGCCCATTTCAGAGTTCACAGCAGGATCCACACTGGAGAGAAGCCCTACAGCTGTGACCTCTGTGGTAAAACCTTTAGCCAGGCTGCCCATTTCAGAGTTCATAGCAGGATCCACACTGGAGCAAAGCCCTACAGCTGTGACCTCTGTGGTAAAACCTTTAGCCTGGCTGGCAGTTTAAGAATTCACCGCAGGACCCACACTGGAAAGAAGCCCTACAGCTGTGAGTGCTGTGATAAAGCCTTCTCTACGTCTGGTGGATTGAAAAAGCACGGTAGGATCCACACTGGAGAGAAGCCCTACGTCTGTGACCTCTGTGGTAAAACCTTTAGCCAGGCTGGCCATTTCAGAGCTCACAGCAGGATCCACACTGGAGAGAAGCCCTACAGCTGTGACCTCTGTAGTAAAACCTTTAGCCTGACTGGCAGTTTAAGAATTCACCGCAGGACCCACACTGGAAAGAAGCCCTACAGCTGTGAGTGCTGTGATAAAGCCTTCTCTACGTCTGGTGGATTGAAAAAGCACAGTAGGATCCACACTGGAGAGAAGCCCTACAGCTGTGACCTCTGTGGTAAAACCTTTAGCCAGGCTGCCCATTTCAGAGTTCACAGAAGGATCCACACTGGAGAGAAGCCCTACAGCTGTGACCTCTGTGGTAAAACCTTTAGCGACTCTTCTAGTTTTAGAAATCACAGCAGGATCCACACTGGAGAGAAGCCCTACAGCTGTGACCTTTGTGGTAAAACCTTTCGCGACTCTTCTAGTTTTAGAAAGCACAGCAGGATCCACACTGGAGAGAAGCCCTACAGCTGTGAGTGCTGTGATAAAGCTTTCTCTACGTCTGGTGGATTGAAAAAGCACAAAAGGACCCACACTGGAGAGAAGCCTACAGCTGCCCACACTGTGCCTATCCAGGTAAAAGAAACAACAATCTGAAGAGTCACCTGAGTGTCCAGGATAGGAAACCCCAGAAGCAGTGATGTCTGGGGCCACGCTGTCCCAGCAGTCAATTTTCTGTTCTGAAACAGTTTGTTCTCTTCTCAAGCAATTTGTTCTCTTCTGAAGTGTACTTTCTTAATAAGCCCAACAAAGTGAAATGCAATGTTTATATTACATAAAACTCCTAAAAAATTAACATGTGCTTGCATGAACAATAAAACAATTAACTCATATGATCAACTGGTAATGGTTTTTTTGGGGAGCATTTGAACAAGTTTGCCTCTTAATTCATCTGTAACACCGCTGGTCTCTGAGCTGGATCAAAAGGCTGAGGTTATTTGCAGGGCAGCCCGGGCACACATGGGTTTGTGATCACAGGCAGACAGGGCAACACGGGCAATCACAATACGTCGACGGTGTAAACAAGCAAAGGTGAAAACACAACGAAAACTAGAGACGATGACACAGTCTAACCCTAACCCTCAGACTAACGAGAGGTTATCTTCCTTTCATGGTATGCTCATGAATATATAGATGAGCTGCGTGCTGATTGGTTGGTTCACAACGAGCAAAGCTGGTTGTAAACCAACCTGCCCGTTCGGATGAGGACGAAGATTTTGTTCAAATGATGCGGACCATTGATAAGAGGTTGACCGTTCCCAAGAAAGCAAAAATAACTAATTTAATTGATAAACTTTACAATGCCGAAAAGCAGAAATTTAAAGACTCGCCACAGCACGCAAAATCACAATTGGGCTGGACATATTACATTTACATTACAATTATGCATTTAGCAGATGCTTTTATCCAAAGCGACTTCCAAGAGAGAGCTTTACAAAAGTGCATAGGTCACTGATCATAACAACGAGAAAGCCCCGAACATTGCGAGCAGCCAAAACATGAAGCATACATTGTGAAAACCAAATAAGTGCCAAAGGGAAGAACCATAAGAGCATGCAGTTAAACAAGTTACAATTAAACAATATGAAACTCAAAAGTGCAAGTGTACCTGTAGAAAAACAATTAACAGTAAAAAATATTTCACAGCGAGTACAACAATTAAAATCTGTTACAACCAACCAACAAGTCTCTCAATAAGAGTCATTGTGATCCTGGAGGAAACTAACAGGTCTAGCCAAGCATTCCTAAGTGCCGTTGTACTCCCGGAACAAGTGCGTCTTGATAAAGGTATCTCCTGATCTTCCGGATGTTGTAGAGGGTGAATCTACACGACCGGGAGACCGCAGCAATGTGGGCTGTCAGGGAGAGCTCGTCATCCATGGTCACCCCGAGGGTCCTGGCAGAGGATGAAGGGGTCACCGTCGCAGATCCCAGGGTGATTGAGAGATCGTGGGAGATGGAGGGCTTGGCTGGGATGATGAGAAGTTCTGTTTTGGCGAGGTTCAGCTGGAGGTGGTGCTTGGTCATCCAGTCGGAGATGTCTGCGAGGCAGGCCTCAATCCTAGCTGAGATCCCCGGATCAGTCGGGGGGAATGACACGTACAGCTGCGTGTCGTCAGCGTAGCAGTGGTAGGAGAAGCCATGGGAGGTGAGGATCGGTCCAAGCGAGGTGGTGTACAGAGAGAAGAGGAGGGGTCCAAGGAAGGAGCCCTGTGGGACACCAGTGGAGAGCTGGTGGGGTCCTGACACTTTGCCTCCCCAGGAGACCTGGTAGGATCTTCCCGACAGGTAGGATGAGATCCAATGAATATGGGTAAAAAAAGGGCTCACAGCAGCATTCCTTGCCATTAGTGCATGCTACTATTGCACTCAGCAAAACAGGGCAAAACACATACTGCTGAGGCTTGAGCAGATCTCCCACACACTGCAGAGTGTATAAGAGTCGGGGAGTCAGGTGGCTGAGCGGTTAGGGAATCGGGCTAGTAATCTGAAGGTTGCCAGTTCGATTCCCGGCCGTGCAAATGACGTTGTGTCCTTGGGCAAGGCACTTCACCCTACTTGCCTCGGGGGGAATGTCCCTGTACTTACTGTAAGTCGCTCTGGATAAGAGCGTCTGCTAAATGACTGTTACATTTAGTGATTTATGCTGCCCCTACATGACAGTGTCCCAAATGGTGCCCTTTCCAAAGAAGAAAATTAGATGCTGTGCCCATCGGCAGAGTCTTGGGTCTCTGAGAATATTTTTGGGATTGGAGGTATAGTTTTGCGTCTAGGTTAACTTGTTTGAGGTGTGGATTCTAGGTACATTTCTGTTCTCTCTGCCCTTTGATCAGCTTGTTAACGATCACAGCTGCGCCATCACTGTTGCTACCACACAGACACCACCACTCCGTCTCTCACACAGGTGATTGGTATTAGCTGATTAGTGGAGTCACATGACGGAGATGTTCAGTCAACTCAGATCGACATCTTGCAAACCCCTCGCTTGTCCCTTCCTCCTCCACCCTGACCCCCACCCCCCCAATATCTCTAAATAGATTAGGATTTTTTTGTCACTCAGGTATTTTAAACCTTGTGCTGCCTTCGGGTCACATGACCCAAAGGTTCATGACGAACCATCGTTGTGTTTACCCAATTTTACCCAATACAAAAACAAATAAAAATAATTATCCTTTAACCTTCGCAATGTGGAGGGTCTGAGACAGCCCAACAGTCAAAAGAAAATGCTTCACTTTGTTTTTGTATGCAGTAAAGTTGTCGCAATACGACTGTGGGTCACAATGACTGATGGGTCAGAATGACCCGAAGAGAACACAAGGGTTAAGAGGGCGTTCTCCTCTAAAACCACGATTTTTAAAGCTTTCTGCTTCTGCATACCTCCGACATATTGTCCTTCCCCCACACCCATACACACACATCATTTCAAAATAAAAGCCCTGTCTGTCACCTCACCCCCTCTCTCCCTTACCCAATCCTGTAATTTCAAGGGAGTATCACCTCCTTTATTGGCCCCTAGCATCCCTGCAGTTGCTAAGCAGGGTCAGCGGAGAGGGGGGATGAATCAAAGCTTTTCTTTTTTATTAATTTCAGGTTTCAGCTTTCCAACGCATTTTCTGCAGGAAATGAACTTTCTAGTTCTGTACGGTATTTCTTTTTTTGAGACGGTGAAGGCCGCTGGTCTCACTCCCGAACAGTAGGTGGCAGTGATGCACTACTTTAGCGTTGGTTGCAGTCTGCCTTAACATCAACAAAGAAGAACGGTTCTTGTTGACATTCCTGTGAACATTTACTTTGTTTTATTTCCCAGGTTAGTACGTCGTGAATATCACAAATATATCATATTAGAGCTAAACTTTACGTGGTAGTAGTGAATAATGAGTTTTGTTTTTGAGTGTGCAATACCAAGTGTTTAATAGATGCGAGGGCAGTGCTACGGACAACCAAAATCCAAGGAAACGATGATGTGGGTATAATTAGCCTAGCTCTAGTATGATGGTTTATTTTAAGAGAAACTTTTTCAGTATTGGCGCCCTGTACACTGGACAATTATTTTTGAATACGGTTCTGTTTGTGATACAATGCTTGTGAGATTTGAAACTGTGCACTTTTGAGGTTAACGTTGCTGACCCTAGGTGACGTGTTGAATATGTTTTTATGAGAACGGTTTTTAAATTAGCAAGAGTAGCCTACTGTAGCCACCTACAAATGACAGAAATTTGTGTTGCTCAGTGAACTGGGTGTACAAGTCTATTGCATGTTGAACTGGGTGTACAAGTCTATTGCATGGGAGTAAAGTCTCAAAGTTTAAACGACTCTGTCTTAATTACAGAACCCACAGATGTAACCAGATTGGTGTACACGAGAAGTTTGAAAGCATACAAATTCAAACTGTACATCCAGTTTTTTTTTTAGTTATTTGTCATTAGTATACTAAGTCTTGGGTGAGGTCGTACACCTCTGCAGTCACTTCAACACCACACCTGTTGTCAACTGTTTTTTTTTTTTTTAAACAAGCCGACTCAAAGTGTATCGTACCATCTGTCAGCTAGCACTTATGGACACTTTAGTACTGGACACCTTATTCTCAGTAGCCTATACACCGCTCCATTTAGTTAATGTCCTTGTGGATGCTCAGTAATATCTTGAATCAAACTGAAACGATTTATTTGTGTCTATAGTTTTGTAATTCAGCTTTAAAAAGCTGGTGCATCATAGATGAGAAACAGGCAATGAAGTATCATGTTTTTAGAATTGGATTTAAAACTATGCATTCACAAACCATAGTCATTTTTATGAAGTTGCAGATACTGCATATTGTACAAATGGGTGGTTTGTATTCTTGTTTTGTAAAAGAAAACCAACTGACTATAAAGAGGAGTTGTTTGCTGGGCATGCAGTTGTCATCACAGTGTTGTGTTTCTCCAGACAAAATAAACCTAAAAAACAGACTGCTCACTAAATGATCAACATTACATATGCAGAGATGTTATGACAGACAACAGATGTCCCTTTTTCTGAAGTCTGAATGCTCATTAACTTGGAACTGTTTCCAACAGATCCTCTGTTGGCCAATCATACTTGATCGTGGGCGGAGACAAGACAGAGAGGACATCTTAAGGCACCAGAAAGACTACAGAGATAAACTCAACCAGAGAGACCAAACAGAACAGTGAGACCTGTTATGGAGACACATCACTGTGACACCTGTGGGAAGAGCCTTTCCTCATCCAGTAACCTCAAGCAGCACATGATGATCCACACAGGAAGGAAGCCCTACAGCTGTGACCTCTGTGGGAAAACCTTTAGCCAAACTGGAAATTTCAGAGCTCACCGCAGGATCCACACTGGAGAGAGGCCCTACAGCTGTGACCTCTGTGGTCAAACATTCAGCAGGGCTAACTGTTTAAGTACTCACAGCAGGATCCACACTGGAGAGAAGCCCTACAACTGTGACCTCTGTGGTAAAACCTTCAGCCAGTCATACAGTTTAAGAGTTCACCGCAGGATCCACACTGGGGAGAAGCCCTACAGCTGTGACCTCTGTGGTAAAACTTTCAGACATAAAGCCAATTTCAGAGCTCACAGCAGGACCCACACTGGAAAGAAGCCCTACAGATGTGACCTCTGTGGTAAAAACTTTAGCCAGGCTGCCCATTTCAGAGTTCACCGCAGGATCCACACTGGAAAGAAGCCCTACAGCTGTGACCTCTGTGGTAAAACCTTAAGTAATTCTGCTAGTTTCAAAGTTCACCGCAGGATCCACACTGGAGAGAAGCCCTACAGCTGTGACCTCTGTGGTAAAACCTTTAGCCGGTCTAACGTTTTAAGAGTTCACCGCAGAATCCACACTGGAGAGAAGCCCTACAGCTGTGACCTCTGTGGTAAAACCTTTAGCCAGGCTGCCCATTTCAGAGTTCACAGCAGGATCCACACTGGAGCAGAGCCCTACAGCTGTGACCTCTGCGGTAAAACCTTTAGCCATGCTGGCAGTTTAAGAACTCACCGCAGGACCCACGTTGGAAAGAAGACTTACAGCTGTGACCTCTGTGGTAAAACCTTTAGCCGGTCTAGCGTTTTAAGAGTTCATCGCAGAATCCACACTGGAGAGAAGCCCTACATCTGTGACCTCTGTGGTAAAACCTTTAGCCGGTCTAGCGTTTTAAGAGTTCATCGCAGAATCCACACTGGAGAGAAGCCCTACATCTGTGACCTCTGTGGTAAAACCTTTAGCCAGGCTGCCCATTTCAAAGTTCACAGCAGGATCCACACTGGAGAGAAGCCCTACAGCTGTGACCTCTGTGGTAAAACCTTTAGCCTGGCTGGCAGTTTAAGAATTCACCGCAGGACCCACACTGGAAAGAAGCCCTACAGCTGTGAGTGCTGTGATAAAGCCTTCTCTACGTCTGGTGGATTGAAAAAGCACGGTAGGATCCACACTGGAGAGAAGCCCTACGTCTGTGACCTCTGTGGTAAAACCTTTAGCCAGGCTGCCCATTTCAGAGTTCACCGCAGGACCCACACTGGAGAGAAGCCCTACAGCTGTGACCTCTGTGGTAAAACCTTTAGCCGGGCTGACAGTTTAAGATCTCACCGCAGGACCCACATTGGAGAGAAGCCCACAGCTGCCCACACTGTACCTATTCAGGTAAAAGAAACAACCATTTGAAGTTGCAGTTTGTTCTCATCCGAAGTGTACTTTCTTAATAAACCCAACAAAGTGAAAAGCAATGTTTATATAAAACTCAAATGTTAACACAGGAGTGTTAGGGAGTCAGGTGGCTGAGCGGTGAGGGAATCGGGCTAGTAATCCGAAGGTTGCCAGTTCGATTCCCGGTCATGCCAACTGACGTTGTGTCCTTGGGCAAGGCACTTCACCCTACTTGCCTCGGGGGGAATGTCCCTGTACTTACTGTAAGTCGCTCTGGATAAGAGCGTCTGCTAAATGACTAAATGTAAATGTAAATGTAACACGTGCTTGCATTAACAATAAAACAATTAACTAATATGATCAACTGGTGATGGTATTTTTTTTTGAGCATTTAAACAAGTTTGCCTCTTAATTCATCTGTAACACCGCTGGTCTCTGAGCTGGATCAAAAGGCTGAGGTTATTTGCAGGGCAGCCCGGGCACACATGGGTTTGTGATCACAGGCAGACAGGGCAACACGGGCAATCACAATACGTCGACGGTGTAAACAAGCAAAGGTGAAAACACAACGAAAACTAGACAAGATGACACAGTCTAACCCTAACCCTCAGACTAATGAGAGGTTTTCTCCCTTTTATGGTATGCTCATGAATATATAGATGATCTGCGGGCTGATTGGTTGGTTTAGAACGAGCGAAGCTGCGGAGCAAAGACGCAACATAGCCAAACATGCATTGTGAATTGTAGATTTACATGACAACACAAGTTATTTATTCTAATGAAACACAGTCAGAAAAATGAAATAACGTTAGCCCCATTGCCAATAAACTAAATCCTCACACATTCTACCTATGCTAGATGCAGGATACGTTAGCATTGCTAGCACTTCACCTTACTTGCCTCGGGGGAATGTCCCTGTACTTACTGTAAGTCGCTCTGGATAAGAGCGTCTGCTAAATGACTAAATGTAAATGTAATAACTGTTAGCGACAAAATCATACTTACAGCTTGCGGTTGTGATGAGAATACGGTCGGAACAGCGGCTTAGCAAATCCTGCTTTAAATTGTCCAAGGTTTTCAAAACTGTCTTTGATGAAATGGTTCGAGCAAATGAATAGCTAATTGAGTGTCGAACTTCACAGGGATTTTCTCATAGACAAACATCAGCCATGCCCGTCGTTCCTTGGGAAGACTATGACAAGTGTCAGCATTCCCTGTACAGCCCAGAACACTGCATGTACGACCGTGGTCCATTTTCAAAATCCTTGAAATACTTACAAACTTTCTTCTTTGTAGGCCTAATTCCCGTGGAAGTGCAGTGCAGCGCGGAGAAAATGTTGGGGTGTAGCCTACAGACCAGAGCCTAAAAAGGTGGAGCCACATTTTGGAAACCGAGCGTTTTACAACCAGATTCAATTTTTTTAGATTTGCATAGGAAAGATGTGTCAATAGACTTTGAGGTTCTCTGTATGTCAATTTTACTCTCCGATTATTACCCACCCTCTGTCGTTATCCAACCATGACAAGGTAAATTCGGTTTCGCAGTCAATGACCCCTTTAATCATCATAACGTTGAAAGTGAATATGCGGCATTCTGTAACACTTGTCGTTTTGACCGTTTCAACTTGTTATAAGGCCTATAAGTTTAAGTCAATTATGGTCGTCTTAATTCTTAGTTTTTTTTTGAGACTGTGAAAGCCGTCGGCCTCAAACTCCCGACCAGTAGGTGGCGGTGATGCACTACTTCAGCGTAGGTTGAAGTCTGCCATAACATCGACAAAGAAGAAGAACTGTTCTTGTTGTCATTCCTATTATTTAGTTTGTTGTGTTTCCCAGGTTAGTATGTCGTGAATATCACATAGTAGAGCTAAACTTTACGTAGTTAGTAGTGAATAATGCGGTTTGTTTTTGAGTGTTCAATACCAAGTGTTTAATAGATGCGAGGGCGGTGATGCGGACGACGAAAATCCGAGAAAACGATTATGTTAGTAGAGTTATTATTAGCCTAGCTCTCGTATGATGGTTTATTTGAACAGCAACTTTTTCACTATTGGCGCCCTGTATACTTGACAATTGTTTTTTGAATACGGTTCACTTTTGAGGATAACATTTCTGACCCTAGGTGACGTGTTGAATATGTTTTTATGAGAACGGTCTTTACATTGGCAAGAGTAGCCTACTGTAGCCTACCTGCAAATGAAAGAAGATGTTGATTTGTGTTGCTCAGTGAACTGGGTGTACATTTTTATGAAGTTGCAGATACTGCAAATTGTAAAAATGGGTGGTTTGTATTCCTGTTTTGTAAAAGAAAACCAACTGACTATAAAGAGGAGTTGTTTGCTGGGCATGCAGATGTCATCAGTGTTGTGTGTTTCTCCAGACAAAATAAACCTGAGAAACACACTCTTCACTAAATGATCAACATTACATATGCAGAGATGTTATGACAGACAACAGATGTCCCTTTTTCTGAAGGCTGAATGCTCATTAACTTGGAACTGTTTCCAACAGATCTTCTGTTGGCCAATCATACTTGATCGTGGGCGGAGACTAGACAGAGAGGACATCTTAAGGCTCCAGAGAGTCTCAACCAGAGAGACCAAACATAACAAAGAGAAACCCGTTATGGAGACAAATCACTGTGATACCTGTGGGAAGAGCCTTTCCTCACCCAGTTACCTCAAGCAACACATGATGATCCACACAGGAGAGAAGCCCTACAGCTGTGACCTCTGTGGTCAAACCTTCAGGAGTGCTAACCGTTTAAGAATTCACAGCAGGGTCCACACTGGAGAGAAGCCCTACAGCTGTGACCTCTGTGGTAAAACCTTTAGTCGGTCGGACGGTTTAAGAGTTCACCGCAGGATCCACACTGGGGTGAAGCCCTACAGCTGTGACTTATGTGATAAAACCTTTAGCCATGCTGCCCATTTAAGAGATCACCACATGATCCACACTGGAGAGAAGCCTTACTGCTGTGACCTCTGTGGTAAAACCTTTAGCCAGGCTAGCAATTTAAGATATCATAGCAGGACCCACACTGGAGAGAAGCCCTACAGCTGTGACCTCTGTGGTAAAACCTTTAGCCAGGCTGGCAATTTAAGATCTCACCGCAGAATCCACACTGGAGAGAAGCCCTACAGCTGTGACCTCTGTGGTCAAAGTTTTAGCAAGGCTGCCACTTTCATAGTTCACCGCAGGATCCACACTGGAGAGAAGCCCTACAGCTGTGACCTCTGTGGTAAAACCTTTAGCCATGCTGACAGTTTACGATCTCACCGCAGGACCCACATTGGAAAGAAGCCTTACAGCTGTGACCTCTGTGATGAAGCCTTCTTTACGTCTGGTGGATTGAAGAAGCACCACATGACCCACACTGGAGAGAAGCCTTACTGCTGTGACCTCTGTGGTAAAACCTTTAGCCAGGCTAGCAATTTCAGATATCATCACAGGACCCACACTGGAGAGAAGCCCTACAGCTGTGACCTCTGTGGTAAAACCTTTAGCCAGGCTGGCAATTTAAGATCTCACCGCAGAATCCACACTGGAGAGAAGCCCTATAGCTGTGACCTCTGTGGTCGAAGTTTTAGCAAGGCTGCCACTTTCATAGTTCACCGCAGGATCCATACTGGAGAGAAGCCCTACAGCTGTGACCTCTGTGGTAAAACCTTAAGCCATGCTGACAGTTTAAGGTCTCACCGCAGGACCCACACTGGAGAGAAGCCCTACAGCTGTGAACTCTGTGGTAAAACATTTAGCCATGCAAATACTCTCAGCCTTCACAGCAGGATCCACACTGGAGAGAAGCCCTACAGCTGTGACCTCTGTGGTAAAACCTTTAGCCAGTCTGGCAGTTTAAGAGCTCACAGCAGGATCCACACTGGAGAGAAGCCCTACAGCTGTGACCTCTGTGGTAAAACCTTTAGCCGGGCTGGCAGTTTAAGAGCTCACAGCAGGATCCACACTGGAGAGAAGCCCTACAGCTGTGACCTCTGTGGGAAAACCTTTAGTGACTCTTCTACTTTTAGAAAGCACAGCAGGATCCACACTGGAGAGAAGCCCTACAGCTGTGAGTGCTGTGATAAAGCTTTCTCTACATCTGGTGGATTGAAAAAGCACAAAAGGACCCACACTGGAGAGAAGCCTACAGCTGCCCACACTGTGCCTATCCAGGTAAAAGAAACAACAATCTGAAGAGTCACCTGAGTGTCCAGGATAGGAAACCCCAGAAGCAGTGATGTCTGGGGCCACGCTGTCCCAGCAGTCAATTTTCTGTTCTGAAACAGTTTGTTCTCTTCTCAAGCAATTTGTTCTCTTCTCAAGCAGTTTGTTCTCTTCTGAAGCAATTTGTTCTCTTCTGAAGTGTACTTTCTTAATAAACCCAACAAAGTGAAACGCAATGTTTATATTACATAAAACTCAAATGTTAACAAGTGCTTGCATGAACAATAAAACAATTAACTCATATGATCAACTGGTAATGTTTTTTTTGGGGAGCATTTGAACAAGTTTGCCTCTAAACCCTTAACCCTTGTGCTGCCTTCGGGTCACATGACCCAAAGGTTATCTGGTAAAACTAGCATTGTTTTAACATGGACCAGAGACAGACGGGGTTCAGGGACACACGGCTTCTCTTGCAGCGTGGAGCCGTACCGAGCATCGCCCCCCCGGCCGTTCCTCCCCCAGTCACACCTGGACCATCCACCGCCGCCAGCAGTTCATCACTCAGTTCTGTGTGCTTGTTATGATAGTACTTTTCCAGAGGTATCTCTGTTATAATTAGTGCAAACCGCTAACTTGATATTAGGCTACTCGGTGTAGAATGATGGTATTTTGGTGAAATGGTAGCTAATGTGCTAGAAGTAGTTGGAGAGCTCACTGTCTGCTGTCTCTGGTGTCCATTTTTACTCCTGTGTTACAGCTCAGCGGAACATTTAACTATATGCATCTGTATGTTTCACTCATTGAACAAAGAAATTCAAATTCTATACTGCTTTGTTCAGCTTGACGTAGCGTCCATTATCTGGGTCGTAGGTAGGCAGCGAGGGGCGGAGCTTCAGCTCCTTCAGGCGACACGCCCCCCCAGTCTCAAGCAGAGAAGAGTGCAGATTTTCTCACGATTTCAAAGCCTAATTTAACATACTTGTCTGTGTTTTTTTTCATTCGAATTTGGATGGGGAGTTAATAACACATTTTTCTGTGGTGTGGTGAACTTAAAACTCGTTTTCAATTCCACTTTACAGGATCTTTAATTAAAATGTATTTTTAATAGCAACGTTTAAAAATGCAAATACTCAGCAATTATTACAGACAGGAAGTGACGCATACGGGAATCTCATTCATCCAGCAAAAAAATACAACTTTTACAAAACACACAGACAAGTTATTTATTTATTATTAAACGTTATTCTCTTTGTCTTTCAATAATCTGACATCATCGAAACGGTTTGATTTTGTTCTCCAGAGCTGGTTGTGCATCACATTGCATTATTTAGTGGGAGTGCAGTGGCAGAGTTGTGCATCCTAACTGGCTACAGAGAGGCTGGTTACCAGCAGCATCCAGACACACTGACCTGGTCTCAGATCACCATTATCACCCCAACACTCATCCCCTGACCTCATCCCTCCTGCCCAACACCGTCCTCACCCGTCTGTGATCTGAGACCAGATTAGAGATACATCAGTCCAGAGATACACCGATTAGATATACACCGGTCTAGAGATACACCAATCTAGAGATACACTAGAGTAGATATACACCAGACTAGATATACACTAGGACACAGACAGAGGCAGTGGTGTTGTGTGTGCAAGTGTGAAAAAGAGGATGAGAGTGTGTGTGTGTGTAGTTTACAGGTAGTCACAGGTGTTGTAAAGTGAGTGTGATGGTAGCATTTGGACAGAGGCAGATGTGTTGTGAGGAGAGGTACAGCTGGCTGCCCACCCCGCAGCTCTTTATCCATCCACAGTGAAGATCCCTGTCAGAGCGCCTTCGTAAGCTCAAGGTCTCACATCTAAACCGAGAACTGATCTCCCATCTCCAGGTCATGCATACATGACCACCGGAAACACGGGGGGGAGAATCCTACATCATCCTCTCCAGAGTGGACCTTTGTTTGCCTTTCACGTTTTCATCCTCAAGTCCTACCGTCGAAAACAAAAGGACATCAAACTTGGGAGTTCCATTCTCGACTCCTTTAAAAAAACAGATAATGTGTAATAGAGGCAGATATGTTGTCCCCGTGCTGCTACGGAGGGCCTAGATGTGTGTGTGCTAGAGAAGACAAGGTATTGAGAACAGAATGGTGACCCGTCAAAGGGGGTTTTGACGGCCCCATCTAGGAGTGTGCAGGAGAGAGGCAGTGCTGTGTCGAGGACGTACTGACGGTGTGATGGGGACAGGGGGAAACCCGAGCTGGAGGCAGTGGTGTTGTACAGACAGGTAACGCGTCACAGGTGGCAGTGCTGTAAGGGGCGACGCCCCTCTATTCAGGGAGGAGAAACAGGGGGAACTGGATGGCTGGAGGAAGTGAGAGAAGACGAGGGAAGAGGAAGAGGAGGAGTGGGAAGCCTGACGGTAGCGGTCAAACATCTCGGGTTTCGGTTGATCCATCACTAGCTGTTGAAATCTCTGGGGACAATCTGTTTACTGAGGTGGTGTTGATAACCAATGAGAGCCTTTGAGCCTTTGAGCTGTCGACTACACGACAGCTCATGTGTTGGCGAGGGACTGAGGGGGCTGAGGAACCACGAGTCAGAAGCTCAAAGGGGTGGGGCAGGACGGGTGTGGGGGGGGGGGAGAGGAGGACTACGCTGAAAAGAAAAATCACGATTTTTATGTGTCATTCCATTTACGATAGTTCAAATCACAGCCATTACTTGTTCAATATAATATAATTTATAGTCTCATGTCTTTCATAAGAAAGAAAGAAAAAGATTGAGTCAAATTCAAGTCAAATTGAGTAGGAATGTCGTCCATGACAACATCTAGGAGGACGTGCGCTGAACGTCCAGCCAGCGTCCTAGTTCCTCCATCCATCTGTCCACGCCAGGGTCCTGGGTGGGTACTAACACCCTCCCTGCAGCCTCGAAGCTCCGCCCTGCAGCGCCCCCCAGTGCTGGGTTAGGGTTAGAGCAGGTCTGTGTGGAGGGGAAGCTGGTCCAGGGAAAGCTGGGGGAGTGAAGCATTCTGGGAGGTCGGGGAGGGCTCTGACCCTGGTTTAGTCTGCAGGGTTAAGTCCTGACCCTGGTCTAGTCTGCAGGGTTAAGTCCTGACCCTGGTCTAGTTTGCAGGTAGAAGTCCTGACCCTGGTCTAGTCTGCAGGGTTAAGTCCTGACCCTGGTCTAGTCTGCAGGTAGAAGTCCTGACCCTGGTCTAGTCTGCGGGTAGAAGTCCTGACCCTGGTTCTAACCCCAGGATGTGGCCCGGCCTGGGTCTAAGATGAAAAGTGCTGAAGCAGGGACTGGCAGAGTCCTGTCTGAGAAGGCCTGACGTACTCAGGTGCGTCCTGGTTCTGGGTTGGTCCGGGTCTGGCCCAGGCCGGCCCCCCCACCCCCTCTCCAGCCCGGGTCTCTGAGAGAGTCAGTAGGCTGGCTCTGCCGTCTGCAGTAGCCTGGTCTGGCCCACAGAGGGCGCTGTGGTGCTGCTCGGCCCTGCTCAGGGGGAGGGGGGAGGGGGGCTGCTGTGGGCGGAGCTAGGGCTAGGGGAGGGGCTCGGGGAAGGGGAGGGGCTGCAGCTTCCTGGTGGGGCTCCGCCCCCCCTGCTCCCACTGGCCCCCTGACCTTCCAGGCCCTCAGAGTTCTCCAGCATCTCCTGGATGAGGGGGGGCATGGAGCCTGGGATCTCCATCTTCAGCGTGATCACGCGCTCAGCCCCTGAAGGGGGAGAGGAGGGAGAGAGAGGGAGGACAGAGAGGAGTGAGAAAGGTGTGGTTGAGAGGTGGGGGTGTAATGAAAGTGTGTTGCAATGTCTGTGTGTGTCTGTGTGTGTCTCTCTGTGTGTGTGTGTGTCTCTGTGTGTGTCTATGTGTGTGTGTATCTCACCCTTGGCGCTGATGCTTCTGAGGTCGGTGATCTTCATCAGCATCTTGGGGAACATGTGTGGTTTGTGAGGCCTCCTCCTCCTCACGTAGATCTTCAGAGCCTCCAGCAGCGGCTCCTGGAGAACGTCCACCCTGTCGGCCTGCTCCAGGTCCTGCCGGTCTGGGCACACACACACACGCAATGGCCACCAAAGTCATTTTTACCGTTTTTTAAAAGGTATATGTGCAGTAACTTTGTAGATTTTTTTTTTTTTATCCTGTTGGTACCTGACTTTTCCTAAAGGTGTCTGTATTTTCATTAAAAAAATATTAAAAAAATAAAATATATATTGCCTATTTCGTCTGGACATGGTCATATTGGCCGCACAGGATTTCTACTGTAAATCTTTCCCATGGTGATGGTTGCCTAGCAACTATCACTGTCTGTCAAAGAAACCTTGCTTTACGGTCTCAAGTGCTCTCGCTAATTTGTTTACAAATACAATTTTTTTTATTAAATTGGCTAATCAGTATGATAGCAGAATAGAATAGAAAATGTCTGAACTGAATTAAATCTCTCAGTTGGATATTTATCATGAGACAGAGATTATGGAACCCAGTGATCAAAATAACCGCTTATGGCTATCCTAGCATTTATGGAGTTTGGGCGGTTGTAGTGTAAAGGCATTCGTTCCAAAAGACACTGCACTTCTATGGGCGTACTAGAAGCCCTCTGTGACACTGCTCGTAAAAGAATGGGGTGTACAGATATGTTTCTATGTGTTTAGACTGCAGTACCTCCACACAGCAGGCAGATGCCGCTGAGCAGGCCGGTCTCTGCATCGTCCATCTCCAGGGGCAGCAGCTGGTTGGCGAAGGCGAACACCAGGTCTGTCAGAGGGCCGAAGCCAGCATTGTGCATCTGGGTCCGGTTCAGGGTCAGACCGTCTGAGAAGGTCATGGTGTCCTGGTCCGGCGTGTAGCGAGTACAGATACGCAAGATCTGAGAGGGGGAGGGGACGGAGGGAGGGTAGAGGTAGAGAAGGAAGGAAAGAGCAGGAGGGAGAACAGGAGGCATTGGTAAAGATGAGAGAGAGAAGGACATAGACACATATCCTCACACACACAGCAGTGTTTCCACGAGCATGTGTGTGTGTGCGTGACTATGACGTGTGTGTGTGACTATGACGTGTGTGTGTGACTATGACGTGTGTGTGTGACTATACACGTGTGTGTGTGTGACTATGACGTGTGTGTGTGTGTGTGACTATACACGTGTGTGTGACAATGACGTGTGTGTGTGACTATGATGTGTGTGTGTGTGTGACTATGATGTGTGTGTGTGTGTGACTATGACGTGTGTGTGTGTGTGTGTGACTATGAGCGTGTGTGTGACTATGACGTGTGTGTGTGACTATACACATGTGTGTGTGTGACTATGACGTGTGTGTGTGTGTGACTATGACGTGTGTGTGTGTGTGACTATGACGTGTGTGTGTGTGTGACTATACACGTGTGTGTGTGTGACTATACACGTGTGTGTGTGTGACTATGACGTGTGTGTGTGTGTGACTATACACGTGTGTGTGTGTGACTATGACGTGTGTGTGTGTGTGACTATACACGTGTGTGTGTGTGACTATGACGTGTGTGTGTGTGTGACTATGACGTGTGTGTGACTATGACGTGTGTGTGTGTGTGTGTGACTATGACGTGTGTGTGTGTGACTATGACGTGTGTGTGTGTGACTATACACGTGTGTGTGTGTGACTATGACGTGTGTGTGTGTGACTATACACGTGTGTGTGTGTGACTATGACGTGTGTGTGTGTGTGACTATACACGTGTGTGTGTGTGACTATGACGTGTGTGTGTGACTATACACATGTGTGTGTGTGACTATGACGTGTGTGTGTGTGACTATACACGTGTGTGTGTGTGACTATGACGTGTGTGTGTGACTATACACGTGTGTGTGTGTGACTATGACGTGTGTGTGTGTGACTATACACGTGTGTGTGTGTGTGACTATGACGTGTGTGTGTGACTATACACGTGTGTGTGTGTGACTATGACGTGTGTGTGTGTGTGACTATACACGTGTGTGTGTGTGACTATGACGTGTGTGTGACTATGACGTGTGTGTGTGTGACTATACACGTGTGTGTGTGTGACTATGACGTGTGTGTGTGTGACTATACACGTGTGTGTGTGTGACTATGACGTGTGTGTGTGTGTGACTATACACGTGTGTGTGTGTGACTATGACGTGTGTGTGTGTGACTATGACGTGTGTGTGTGTGTGACTATGACGTGTGTGTGTGTGACTATGACGTGTGTGTGTGTGTGACTATACACGTGTGTGTGTGTGACTATACACGTGTGTGTGTGTGTGACTATACACGTGTGTGTGTGTGTGACTATACACGTGTGTGTGTGTGTGACTATACACGTGTGTGTGTGTGTGACTATACACGTGTGTGTGTGACTATACACGTGTGTGTGTGTGACTATGACGTGTGTGTGTGTGTGACTATACACGTGTGTGTGTGTGACTATGACGTGTGTGTGTGTGTCCCACCAGAATGTCCAGGCAGGCAGCCTTCAGCAGGGTGATCTGGTCTGCGATGGTGAGGGTGGTGAAGCCAGGCAGGTGCTTGGCGAACTCCACCGTCTTGATGATGCACTTGGTGGAGAGCTCGCTGAACTTATCCCAGAGATTCACATCCAGAGCCACGCGATGCTCCGCGCTGTTGTTCTACAGAGAGAGAGTGTGTGCATGTGTGAGTAATTGTGTGTTTGAGAGAGAGTGAGTGTTTGCGTTGTGTGTGAGTGTTTGTGAGTGAGTGAGTAATTGTGTGTTTGAGAGAGAGTGAGTGTTTGCGTTGTGTGTGAGTGTTTGTGAGTGAGTCTTTGCCGTGTGTGTGTTTCTTACGGTGGTGTATTTGCCCAGCTGGCAGAGCGATGGGAAGGTCTCCTTGTGGGCCTTACGGACACGCTCGATCATCTGCTCCGTGTCGGGACTGAGAACGTAGATCTCGGTGCTCAGGTCCACCACCTTCCTCTCCTCCTTCTTCTTCTTGTTCCTGTCATTCCTCACAGCTGAGGGAGGGAGAGGAGGAGGGGAGAGGGGGAGGGAGGGAGGGAGGGAGGGAGGGAGGGAGAGGAGGAGGGGAGAGCCAGTGAGGACCCTGTAGTACAACCACTAGCCACTAGATGGAGACTCATGCTGATGATGAACCCTGACACGTCCTGGTGGCTTTCAGAGCGAGGAGAGACCCTCGCGTCACATAAAGAGAGACTGGAGGGTGTGTGTGTGTGTGTGTGTGTGTGTGTTCTCATGATATTAGGAGTGACATGAATGAGAGAATTTCAGTGTTCAAGTGTGAGAAAGCAAAGCGACAGAAAGAATGCATCTAAAGACAAAACAACTTCCCACATCCCTTGCAGCACAATACACACCCCTCCTACATACACATACACTCACACCTCCTACACACACACACACACACACACACACACACACACACACACACACACTCGCACATGCTCCAGGACGCACACACACAGACACACAGCATTCCCTAAAGTCTTCTAGAAAATGAATAATAATCATCATGAATTCTATCAAGTCTTTCATATTTCTTATTTTCTTGCTGTTTTTGTCACACTGTTTTCCCACAGGGTGTGTTTGGTGTGTGTGTGTGTGTGTGGTGTGCCATGAATGATTGCAGTGCTGGGCTAATAGTTCCTTAATGGCTTCATTAGATTCTGTTTTCCTGGCCCATGTTGACAGGCTAGGCCCTTAAGGGAGCCGTGTAACATACACACACACATGGTAAGAGAACGCCATACACACACACGCAGATACACACACACATACTACATAAGGAAAAAAGAGACAATCATGGTGAGAAAATGCACTGGCATGAGTCAGCCAGTCAGTCAGGTGTGAGTGAGTGTGAGGGAATGAGTTAGGGACTGAGTGTGTGTGTGTGTGTGTGTGTGTGTGTGGCGTGACCCAGGGGTGTACACTCACACTCCTTAGACATGCCGACCTCCAGACACATCTGCAGCCTGCAGTACTGGCAGCGGTTCCTGGTCACCTTGTTGATCACGCAGCTCTTCTCTCGGTGACACGTGTACACCATGTTCTTCTGGATGCTTCTCCTGAAGAACCCCTGACAGGAGCACACACACACACACACAGTTAAGACAGCTCTCCTCCTCACACACTCACTGCTCGTGTTGTGTGTGTGTCCTCCCGGCTTAAGAGGCTAGCTTAATGCTGATGGCCCATGCTGAGTGGGAATCAACTCACCTATATCAGTATCAATCAGCCCCTGTGCTGGTTCATCTTTTATTATAAAGGTTTAACAATAAGGCTAAGGCAGGAGAGAATCTCTCTCTCTCTCTGTCTCTAGAGAGAGAGAGTGTGTGTGTTTGTGCACCCTGCCGCAGGGAGTGAGGAAGTGTGTGACCGTGTGTGTGTGACTGTGACTGTGCTTTCTCTATTGACAATTAAACTACCACCGACAGATCTCTGAGATTCTACCCAGGACATAGTCACTGGTCTGTCCTCAATATTAGGAGGATTATGTAGAAAAGACATGCATTACGCCTCTGGGCTGTTTTCAAACGTGATCACAAACACACAGAGTGCCACAACAAGTAAAAACACGCCTTCCACGCCTCGCACGCCTCGCACGCCCCCCCCCCCAATCCTGCCGACCTAGTTGAGAGGACATGAGGGTATGTGTTCCTGTGGGCAGTAACTGTGTGTGTGTTCCTGTGGGCAGTAACTGTGTGTGTGTTCCTGTGGGCAGTAACTGTGTGTGTGTTCCTGTGGGCAGTAACTGTGTGTGTGTTCCTGTGGGCAGTAACTGTGTGTGTGTTCCTGTGGGCAGTAACTGTGTCTGTGTTCCTGTGGGCAGTAACTGTGTGTGTGTTCCTGTGGGCAGTAACTGTGTCTGTGTTCCTGTGGGCAGTAACTGTGTCTGTGTTCCTGTGGGCAGTAACTGTGTCTGTGTTCCTGTGGGCAGTAACTGTGTCTGTGTTCCTGTGGGCAGTAACTGTGTCTGTGTTCCTGTGGGCAGTAACTGTGTCTGTGTTCCTGTGGGCAGTAACTGTGTCTGTGTTCCTGTGGGCAGTAACTGTGTCTGTGTTCCTGTGGGCAGTAACTGTGTGTGTGTTCCTGTGGGCAGTAACTGTGTCTGTGTTCCTGTGGGCAGTAACTGTGTGTGTGTTCCTGTGGGCAGTAACTGTGTGTGTGTTCCTGTGGGCAGTAACTGTCTCTGTGTTCCTGTGGGCAGTAACTGTGTGTGTGTTCCTGTGGGCAGTAACTGTGTGTGTGTTCCTGTGGGCAGTAACTGTGTCTGTGTTCCTGTGGGCAGTAACTGTGTCTGTGTTCCTGTGGGCAGTAACTGTGTCTGTGTTCCTGTGGGCAGTAACTGTGTCTGTGTTCCTGTGGGCAGTAACTGTGTCTGTGTTCCTGTGGGCAGTAACTGTGTGTGTGTTCCTGTGGGCAGTAACTGTGTCTGTGTTCCTGTGGGCAGTAACTGTGTCTGTGTTCCTGTGGGCAGTAACTGTGTCTGTGTTCCTGTGGGCAGTAACTGTGTCTGTGTTCCTGTGGGCAGTAACTGTGTCTGTGTTCCTGTGGGCAGTAACTGTGTGTGTGTTCCTGTGGGCAGTAACTGTGTCTGTGTTCCTGTGGGCAGTAACTGTGTCTGTGTTCCTGTGGGCAGTAACTGTGTCTGTGTTCCTGTGGGCAGTAACTGTGTGTGTGTTTGAGCTTGTTCCACTTCCTGTCCTCGTCTCCATCCAGGCAGGAGAGCTGAGATGAGACACGGAGATGAGACACAGAGATGAGACACAGCGATGAGACACAGAGATGAGACACAGCGATGAGACACGGAGATGAGACACGGAGATGAGACACGGAGATGAGACACGGAGATGAGACACGGAGATGAGACACGGAGATGAGACACAGAGATGAGACACGGAGATGAGACACGGAGATGAGACACGGAGATGAGACACGGAGATGAGACACAGAGATGAGACAGAGCCATGCAGCCTCAACAACACCACTAGCAGCACAGCACACAGCACAACAGAACACAGCACACAGAACACAGCACACAGAACACAGCACACAGAACACAGCACACAGAACACAGCACACAGAACATAGAACACAGCACACAGAACACAGCACACAGAACACAGCACACAGAACACAGCACACAGAACATAGAACACAGCACACAGAACATAGAACACAGCTAGTGAAGACTGTTCACTACCAAGGGGGAGACAGGCCTCTCTTTACTTTAGGACAACCACACACACACACAAACACATATACACACACACACAAACACACACACACACAAACACACAAACATATACACACACACAAACACACACACACACACACACACAAACAAACACACACACATAAACACACACACACACAGAGGCCCTAATATAGCTTCAGGTCAGTAAATATAATTGGTACTTACTTGGTCAACAAAATGTTTTTCGTGTTATTATTTTTGATTCTCATTTTAGAAATCTTATAATGCGCCCCACGCAGACACACACACAGACACACACACACACACAGACACACACGCAGACACACACACAGACACACACACACACACAGACACACACACAGACACACACACAGACACACACACAACCCCCGGAGGAGGGGTCAGTGTTCTAGGCGTGTTTAGATGTGTGTGTGTGTGTGTGTGTCTGTGTGTGTGTGGGGGGGGGGGGTCACCTTGCAGCCCTCGCAGGCGCTGACGCCGTAGTGGTACCCTGAGGACTTGTCCTGGCACACGAAGCAGGGCTTGTAGATCCGGGGAGGGGGGGGGAGGAGAGGGGGGGCTGGGGACAATCTCCTCCGAACTGCTGCTCTGGGTCTCTAATGCTGCACAGAGGGAGGGGGGAGAGGGAGGGGAGAGAGGGAGGGGAGAGGAGAGAGAAGGGTT
This sequence comes from Osmerus mordax, assembly GCF_038355195.1. Taxonomy (NCBI): domain Eukaryota; kingdom Metazoa; phylum Chordata; class Actinopteri; order Osmeriformes; family Osmeridae; genus Osmerus; species Osmerus mordax. The sequence goes on along the minus strand of NC_090052.1, from coordinate 1,376,999 downwards.
AGTGGACATTGATAAACAATAATCATTCTGATTCATTCAGAGAGAGAGAGACACAGAAAGAGAAACAGAGAGAGACACAGAAAGAGAGACAGACAGAGAGACAGAGACACAGAAAGAGAGACAGACAGAGACAGAGAGAGACAGAGAGAGAGAGAGACAGACAGACAGAGAGACAGACAGACAGAGAGACAGACAGACAGAGAGACACAGAAAGAGAGAGAGACAGACAGAGAGAGAGAGAGACACAGAAGAGAGAGAGAGACAGACAGACAGAGAGAGAGAGAGCAGATGTTGCTGCTGTCGACCCCCTACAGAGCTGCTCTCTCTAGGAAACACCCACAATCCCCTGGGAGAGAGGCCCCTGCCAGGGAGGGCTGCCTGGGACACTGACCTGCTCTCTGCTTGGACACACACACACACACACACACACACACACACTCCAAGATACCGAGCAGCATTAAACAGCCAGATGGACTCAGACACTAACACACTAAGCAGCAACCATCCGCTTTAAGAGTCTCAAACCACTGGGCAAGTGGGCCTGAAGGAAGGAAGAGGAAGATGGACAGCTGCAGAAGATCTTACTCCTTTTCTCCATCTCTTTCCCTCTCTCCATTCCTTCTCTACCTCTCTCTCTCCATATGTTTTCTTTCTGTCTGTCTGTGTCGCACCTCGCTGCTGATCCCTGGAGCACTGTCTGACCTCTTTTTGACGGCTCTCCTCCACCTCTCCCTCCATCTCTCCACCATGACGGTTGACAGTGGCTGGCCCTAGTATACAGGACATCTCAGTCTGGGACTTTCACAGCCAGGGAAAACCCTCCGCATCCTCCAGAAGGCATGGACCCAAATCCAGATACAGCGTCGTACAGAGAGATGGGAGACCAGGCTGCAATGGTCCACATGCAATGATAAACTGCCTACCTTGGTCCAGAGACCATAGGCTCTCCCTCCATCAAATCAAAATGTATTTGTAAAGCCCTTTTTACACACAAGCATGTCACAGATTGCTTCACATACATCCATAGAACTGACCCTCAACCAACCTAAACCCTCAAGGAAGACAAGGAAAAACTCCCAGAAAACCTAACTACTCCATCTGTTTAGTCTGACTGTTGACAAGTGCCCCAGCGCAGCCTCTCCCTCGCACCACTACAGTAACCCTAGACAGCAGCTCAGGGATTGTGGGTTATGGCATGGAAGCCAGCTTAACCCACTTCTTCATTCCGTTCCAGGTACCTGAGCTAAATCTGTCTTGGCTGGTAGGCTAGCCTGTAGGCAGCTGCAGCTAGCTTGCTGGTAGGCTAGCCTGTAGGCAGCTACAGCTAGCTTGCTGGTAGGCTAGCCTGTAGGCAGCTACAGCTAGCTTGCTGGTAGGCTAGCCTGTAGGCAGCTACAGCTAGCTTGCTGGTAGGCTAGCCTGTAGGCAGCTGCAGCTAGCTTGCTGATAGGAGGAGAAGGAGGGGGGGGGGCGCGCGAGATGGTTCTCATATTTCCCATCCTGCCCCTGGGGTGCTTTTGACCTGTCTGGTTTGCCTGTGTTGACCTCGCCACCTTGAGATCTGACCTGCGACCTTGCGGTGGCAGTTTAACCTGCAACTGACAGATGGGTCATGCTGTTGGGGTGGCACAGCAGAGAGCAAACCTAACACCACCCCCTCCCCCCCCCCCCCCACACACACACTCACATACAGCCCCTCTCCTGGACTGCAGTGCTGCTTTCTAAGTTCTAGAATATGAATTAATGAGAAGGTTTTCCAACACCAGAACCTCAGCCCCCACCTGACAGCAGGTCCACCAGGCACACAAAACACCACCAACACCACTGTGCAGCTAGCGCACACTGGTGGGGAGTGTGTGTGAGACAGGGGGTGTGTGTGTGATTGTACATGCAGGGGAGAGAGAGGTGGGTACGTATATGTGGGAGAAATGGGGTGTGTGCATTTGTCAGAGGGTGCGTGTGCTGGAAGCAAAGATGCATGTGTCAGAATGGTGTATGTGTCTGTTTGTAGAAGAAAAGTGTGTTAGTTTGTGTGTATGTGTGTAGCAGAAAAGGTGTATAATGTGTGTAGAAGCGCAGATGAATGTGTCAGATTGGGTGTTTGTATATGTGTGTGTGTGTGTGTAGAAGAGAAGTGTGTAATGGGTGTGTGTGTAATAGAGTGAAAAAGTGAAGAGAGAGTGAGAAAAGCAGATAAGTGGGAGTGGGGTAGGAAAGATCTAGAAGGGTGTGTGTGTGTGTCAGTGTGTGTCTCTCTGTGTGTGTCTGTGTGTGTGTGTGTCTCTGTGTGTGTGTGTCCATGCGAGTGAGCAAACTAAACAGAGAGACACTAACTGGGGCAGATTATAGAAGAGACGTGTGTGTGTGTGTAGCTCTCAGTACACACAGCCATGTCTCCACATACACACTCACTAGAAACGCACAGCCATGTCTCCACATACACACTCACTAGAAACACACAGTGGTACCACACGCTGGACACTACCCTAGTGAGGGGGAACACCCTCTAACACACAGTGGTACCATATATAGAGGGGGAGAGAGAGAGTGTGTGTGTGTGTGAGGGTGTGTGTGAGGGTTGTGTGTGAGGGGTGTGTGTGTGTGTGTGTGTGAGGGTGTGTGTGTGTGTGAGGGTGTGTGTGTGTGAGAGGGTCAGCGAGTGCGAGGCGTGGAGCAGCAGGATGGGTCAGACAGCTGACAGGAGAGGATCAGGTCACAGCTCAGCTCACACTGTCACTATGAGTCATCGGCCTGGAACAGGGTGCTCACACACACACACACACACACAGTCTACACACCCACACGGATACTGTACACATACACACTGTACACACACACTGTACACATACATAAACACCCACATACATACATGTACGTGCACACACACACAGATGGGAGGTGTGTGTGACCCTCCTGACCCCCAGGTCCCGGCCTCCTATTGGTGGACTGGGGGGGCAAGTGATCTGACTCCACTCGTGTGCCGGGTAACACCAGAACCGCTGTCACCGTCCGGAATGTTCTGAAAGGTCAGGGGATGTCAGAGCAGGGTCACACAGGGACACTGCCTGGACCTTCCTGGACCTGCCTGGAGAGTAGAGCAGACACAAAAATATCCTGCGCTGCTTCAGAGAGACTGAAGGTACCAGTCTGAACCGTGGCTCTGCTCCACTCTGACCGCTGCCCTGAACAGCCTGGCGCACCGACACGCGAGGGATGTTTTTGCGAGCGCTCTCTGCTCCTGCAGGTCTGTTTGTGGATTAGAGCATAATCAAGCATAGTAACAGAGCCCTCTACAGAGCTAACCACCGGCCCTTCTGGGCAGACACTCAGATTAGATCTGGGCTGCGTACAGCGGGGCACTTTGTGGTTTCATAATACATCCTGTCCTTCCCACAGATCAGAAAGATTTAATCACAGCTGTGTGAACGATGCCCTTCTGATCCTGTCTCTGCCGGACTCTCTGCATGCATGGTTTGTATGTCTCTTTGGATAAAAGAGTCAGCTAATGAATGAAACGTCAGGTCTGAGGCAGTGCAGGCCTCTACATCTGAGTAGGGCCGGCTGTTACGTCGGGACCTGCTGGCAGACGAGCCGTGGATCTCCAGGCCTGGTCACCAGGCAGACGAGCCGTGGATCTCCAGGCCTGGTCACCAGGCAGACGAGCCGTGGATCTCGAGGCCTGGTCACCAGGCAGACGAGCCGCGGATCTCCAGGCCTGGTCACCGGCAGACGAGCCATGGATCTCCAGGCCTGGTCACCAGGCAGACGAGCCGTGGATCTCCAGGCCTGGTCACCAGGTAGACGAGCCGTGGATCTCCAGGCCTGGTCTAAGGGAGAAGATCCCTGGACGCCAGCCTCTCCTGAAGTCTACCAGAGAAGTAGGCTAACCTCTCAGTCTGCTCCTTGAAGCTGGACCAGGGAGGGGAGCAGGGGGGAGGGGGAGCAGGGGGGGAGGGAGCAGGGGGGGAGAGGAGAGAGCCAGGGAGGGGGAGCAGGGGGGAGGGGGAGCAGGGAGGGGGAGCAGGGGGGAGGAGGAGAGCCAGGAGGGGGAGCAGGGGGGAGGGGGAGCAGGGAGGGGGAGCAGGGGGGAAGAGAGAGCCAGGGAGGGGGAGCAGGGGGGAGGGGGAGCAGGGAGGGGGAGCAGGGGGGAGGCAGAGAGGGTGACAGACTAGGTTACTGTGTCACAGGCATAGAGACGGCAGCAGAGTAAGCAACCATTGCTTTCCTCCTTCCCTCCCCCTCTCTCCCTCCCCCCCCCCCCCCTCTCTCTCTCTCTCTCCTCCCTCCCCTCCCTCTGCAGAGCTCAGTGAACAATGGACTCAATAATCTCTTCAGACTATCCCGCTAAGCACTCCTCCTCTCCCTCGCTCCTCTCTCCTCTCTGTGATCTCCTCCTTCGCTTCCACCCAGGCCCTTTTGGGAGGACTCCCCCGGGACAGAGAGAAGACAGGAAGAGAGGGAGGAGGGAGGGGAAGACTGCTACAGAGGAAGACCAAAATAGAAAGAGAGCCTTTGAAAAGTCCTTAACTAAGAAAGCTAGAACCCAAGGGTGGTTTTCCCACTACAGCCGAGGAGATCCCAAACCATGTGTAAACACCGCAGACTACTGATGGGTCACGTGACACGAAGCACAAACCGGACACTTTTAAATAGCCACGGGTTAGGTTTATTACAGCAGCCAGTGTCTATAACAGCTGATGTCAACTTTATTTTATTCACTGGACTAGTCCGATCAAATGCCGCCCCCGGAATGCCGTGCCTGCTGAGGTACAGATGTCCTCTGTTGCTGACGGAAGGATCCGGCCAGAGCCAAGTGTCGAACCTCCGTTGCTATGACGACCAGCTACATCGAGGGGGTACAGATCTGCAGTAGGAAAGCAAAGCGCCGGTACCAAAAAGCGAGCGGAGTTTAGCCGGTACAGTTCCGAGCGGTGGAAAACCACCGCAAGCCAGAGCCGGAAGAAGACAAAACAAGCCCGCTCCATTGGTCGACCACAACCAATCAGGCGGAGCTAAGAGGGAATCCACCAACTTAACAAGCCCACTCCATTGGTCGACCTCAACCTAAATGTAATGTAAATGTAACCTGTCAGGGCGGTGCTAGGAGGGACTAAGCTCCAGCTGGTGGAGTTAACTGACCAGGAAGGCTCCAGCAGATGATCTACACCAGAATGAGATTATCTGTGTACTGAGAATAAAGGGAGGGACGCAAGGGGCGAGGGAGATAAGCACTGACCTGGGACTGAGAGAGAGGGAGGAAGAGGGGGGGAGTGGGTGTCTTAAGTATGTCAGTGTTTCTGTGCTGTGTGTGTCACGTGTGGGTCTCACGT
>NC_090052.1:1347058-1371469 GCF_038355195.1 Osmerus mordax | reverse complement strand
TTGGAGGTGAAGTAGCCCTCTTGTGCCTGTTCTGGGAGGTGAGGTGCACTGGAGCGTGACGGCTAGCTGTCGTTCCAGATTACCCCGAGCAAACAGGATGTCCAGCTCTCCCAGGAACTCAGTACCTCACCACAAGCCCTCCTCTGGAAGGCACTCATGCCTCTCTCCTCACTGCCCTCAGAGGAGCAGGGAGCAGAGGAGCAGGGACCAGGGAGCAGGGAGCAGGGGGAGCAGGACCAGGGGAGCAGAGACCAGGGGAGCAGGGACCAGGGGAGCAGGGAGCAGGGGGAGCAGGGACCAGGGGAGCAGAGACCAGGGGAGCAGGGACCAGGGGAGCAGGGACCAGGGGAGCAGGGACCAGGGGAGCAGGGGAGCAGGGACCAGGGGAGCAGGGACCAGGGGAGCTGGGACAGGGAGCTTGGACCAGGGGGGCAGGGACCAGGGGAGCAGGAGCAGAGGAGCAGGGACCAGGGGAACAGGGACCAGGGAGCTGGGAGCAGGGGAGCAGGGACCAGGGGAGCAGGGACCAGGGGAGCAGGGACCAGGGGAGCAGGACCAGGGGAGCAGGGACCAGGGGAGCTGGGACCAGGGGAGCTGGGACCAGGGGGGCAGGGACCAGGGGAGCAGGGAGCAGAGGAGCAGGGACCAGGGGAACAGGGACCAGGGGAGCTGGGAGCAGGGGGAGCAGGGACCAGGGGAGCAGGGACCAGGGGAGCAGGGACCAGGGAGCAGGGACCAGGGGAGCAGGGACCAGGGGAGCAGGGACCAGGGGAGCTGGGACCAGGGGAGCTGGACCAGGGGGCAGGGACCAGGGGAGCAGGGAGCAGAGGAGCAGGGACCAGGGGAACAGGGACCAGGGGAGCAGGGACCAGGGGAGCAGGGACCAGGGGAGCTGGGACCAGGGGAGCAAGGACCAGGGGGCAGGGACCAGGGGAGCAGGGAGCAGAGGAGCAGGGACCAGGGGAGCAGGGACCAGGGGAGCAGGGACCAGGGGAGCAGGGACCAGGACCAGGAGCTCCACCCTCCTCCCGTTGCTGGGAGCAGGGCTGGTAGATGGTCCCTGTCCAGCCCTGTCTCCCCTCCACCCGCCTGTCTCCCCTCCACCCGCCTGTCTCCCCTCCACCCGCCTGTCTCCCCTCCACCCGCCTGTCTCTTGTATATCTTTGTACTTGTTGTGTTTATTGTTACGGTCCAACTACCGAAGCTAATTCCCCTCATGTGTAAACCTACTTGGCAACAAAACTGATTCAGATTCAGTTTCTGCTGGCGTGAGGAGGAGAGAGGGAGAAAGGGAGAGAGGGAGAGATGGAGAGAGGGAAACACAGATAGAGGGAGGGATGGAGAGAGTCAGATTCTGGAGAGCAAAATGAACCTGTTAGGGCCGTCTTAAAACGGCTTGCACACACAAGTCTTGCTTTGGTGAACGCTGTAATTCTGTCACGTTAACGCCAGCTGTTTCTACGGACTGAGGGAGGGGCTAGGCGCCTCAATAAAAACACGACGCCATCAGAAGGAGGACGTTTCATTTGTTACAGCGCGCGGCCTTGTAAAACATCTGGTTCGAATTTGCCGCAAACCGTTTTGAATCGGTTCTGATTCAAAATGTACGTTTTTGATTAGTATTGCAGGATCAATAACGATCACTTTAAAGGTTCACTAGCACGTTACAATACAATATTCATCATTCATAGAAGCAAAACACAAGCAGATCTCAGCCTAACTGTCTCCACACACACACACACATCCTCTCACACGCACACACACACACTAACTCTCACACACACACACCCTCTCACATGCACACACACACGCTCAGACACACACCATCTCACGAGCACACACACACAGTCTGTCTTGAAGGTTTACTCAAGGTTGCGATTTGCCAGGCAGGGTGAAACAGGAAGTCATTGAGAGAGCACACAGTTGAAGGTGTGAATGTGACAGCCAGAGACACCACAGATGGCTGTGAACCAGTCAGAGAACACATTACATTTTACATTTAGTCATTTAGCAGACGCTCTTATCCAGAGCGACTTACAGTAAGTACAGGGACATTCTCCCCGAGGCAAGTAGGGTGAAGTGCCTTGCCCAAGGACACAAGGTCATTTGGCACGGCCGGGAATCGAACTGGCAACCTTCTGATTACTAGCCCGCTTCCCTAACCGCTCAGCCACCTGACTCCACCTGATTTAACACACAGCACACAGGCTGCTGTCTGCGGCCACCCAGACAGCTTGTCTGCGGGCTACCTGGTGATCTGCTCTGAGACAGAGGACCATCGTGGCTGTTAGGGTGCTGGTCGGGCACCAGGCGAGTGTTACTGTAGGTCTGCAGGAGAGGAAGTGTGGTGGGTAGCTGCAGTGTGGTTTCAAACACAGAACTGAAAAGTGACACTCATTCACAGCAGAATGGATTCCTCTGCGACCCCTGTGTTCAGGCTGGCTTTCTGGGGTGTGTGTGTGTATGTGTGTGTGTGTGTGTATGTGTGTGTGTGTTTGTGTGAGGACGACACAGACACGGGTGCAGAGGCGCAGGGCTGGGGAGGGGTGGGAGCGGGGTCGGAGGTGGCTGGGTCAGGTGTGAGGAGGAGGTTGAGAGGAAGGTTGAGCGTGGGTTCAGAGAGGAGGTTGAAACTAGGCTGCCACACGACTGCGGTGGCAGAGTTCTCACAGTGCTCACTTCCTCTCCCTGCCAGGCTTCTCACGCGATGGTGGTTAGAGACGACTGCCTGTCTGTCTGCCTGCCTGCCTGCCTGCCTGCCTGTCTGTCTGTCTGTCTGTCTGTCTGTCTGACTGCTTAACTTTCTGTCTGCTTCTTTCCGACTGTCTGTTTGTCTCTCTTCCTGTCAGCCTGTCTGTCTGCCAATCTGACAGTCTATCTGCCTTTTTGTGACCTCATTCTTTATTCCATCTGTCTGTTCTTTCATTGTCTGTCTGTCTGTGCTCCACAATGAAAGCTGCCTCCATGCCCAGGTAGAGAGGCTGCCTCCATGCCCAGGTAAAGAGGCTGCCTCCATGCCCAGGTAGAGAGGCTGCCTCCATGCCCAGGTAAAGAGGCTGCCTCCATGCCCAGGTAGAGAGGCTGCCTCCATGCCCAGGTAGAGAGGCTGCCTCCATGCCCAGGTAAAGAGGCTGCCTCCATGCCCAGGTAGAGAGGCTGCCTCCATGCCCAGGTAAAGAGGCTGCCTCCATGCCCAGGTAGAGAGGCCGTTTTCAGATCGCTGGGCCTCCCGGGGTTCAGCTCCTGCAGGGGATTCTGGGAGAGCTGAGCTGACAGACTGCTACATTTAGTCATTTAGCAGACGCTCTTATCCAGAACGATAGATGTGCCTGTTCCACTGTCAGCAACCTCACAGCCCCCTTCCCGGTAGGAACTGCTAAAAGCTCAGTTCTGTGGCACAGGGACAGGGCTGGATGTGTGTGTGCGAGTGTATCTCTCTTATGTGGGAGCGAGGGACTCGCCTCAGGCCTCTCATAGAGAAAGAAAGAGAGACAGACAGAGTGAGTGAGAGCAAGAGAAAGAGAGAGACAGGTAGACAGAGAGGGAGAGAGAGTGTGAGAGAGAGAGAGAGAGAGAGAGAGAGAGAGAGAGAGAGAGAGAGAGAGAGAGAGAGAGAGAGAGAGAGAGAGAGAGAGAGAGAGAGAGAGAGAGGGCACATGAGTTCATGGCTCAGGAGGAGTCTATCGTCTCATTGGAGAAAGAAGTCAGGTGGCTGAGCGGTTAGGGAGTTGGGCTAGTAATCAGAAGGTTGCCAGTTCGATTCCCGGCTGTGCCAAATGAAGTTGTGTCCTTGGGCAAGGCACTTCACCCTACTTGCCTTGGGGGGTATGTCCCTGTACTTACTGTAAGTCGCTCTGGATAAGAGCGTCTGCTAAATGACAAAATGTAAATGTAAGAAGAATAAAGAGGAGAAAGGTTGACCTGATGTTGTGAATTTAGCAAATTAGCCAACAGCGACCTCTACAGTTTTGAGATGTCAGTACATTCAAAACAGCAATATTGCTCAGGACTGACCTCTGTTGGCCTCTAGAGTGTACTGCAATAAATCCCTATAAACTGAGAGAATAGACCGGAACAGACTAGACTATACTTGACCAGACTAGACTGGATTAGAATAGGATGTAATAGACGAGACTGATTTAAAAAACACTATTTTAGTGTTGTCCTTGAGTTCTACGGTAACTTCAAAGTCTCTGCCTCTAAAACATTCTGTTCTTTCATTCACATTTACATTTAGCAAACGCTCTTGTCCAGAGCGACAGCCATCTGACCCCCTATTTCAGGAATGAAACATTTATCAATCATTGTTCATTTATATTATTTGGAAAGTATAACTAATATAACGTGGCGGGGTGTATAAGCCCAAGGGATCACACAGTTCAACTTTATATTCATGGGTATTAAATAATCAGAATGTAATAATTTACAACATGAACTATTTGTATCTCACTTTGAGTTTATGCTAAATACAAAACTGTAAACAAAAGTATTCCTGAGCCTTTCCCATGTAAGGTCGAGCTGATTAACACAACAGAAACAGGTCACAGTTTTGCAGTTTTGATGAGTGTGCGTGACTGTGTGAGTCACTGTTTATAAGCAGCGTCGATCATGCTGTGTAGCAAGAGCAGGAGTCACCAGTGGTTTATTATAGAGTGTGAGGTCATGCCAGCAGTGACTAATCTTCCAGGACTGTTCTCAGTCTTCCCCTGGCTTCCCCTTATCCGGGGGAGGGGGGGGGGGGGGGGGGGGGGGTTGATGGGGGGGGTCTCTTGTTATTCTCAGCAGGAAGGCTCTAAGTCAGTGGTTCTCAACCCTGGTATTAATTAAGGGACCCTCTGCCCCGCTGGTTCTAGATGTTTCCCTGCTCCAACACACCTAGTTCTAATGAATAGGTTGTTAGAAGCCAAATAACAACCCATTCATGTGAATCAGGTGTGTTGGAGCAGGGCTCTGTTTGACGGCCTGTGATAGCACAGGTCTTTGGATTCAAATCAGTAAAGCTTTATTGGCATGAATGAGTTAAGAGTGTTGCTAATGCCCCGCAGCCAGGCAAGACTGAACAAAATACACGAATTACATTACGCACTTAAAACACTTACACTTAAACGATAACAACAATAATACAAGTTTCATTGATGATAGTGTCATCAACGACAATGAGAAGGAAAACTACTAAACTTTGACGTGAGGTCACCCTGACTGTCAGGCGTCTAAAGGAGAAGCAGAGAGCGCAGGTGGAACTCTTTGGAATGGGCCTCAGTGACATCACACAGGTCGGGTGTGGGGGTGGACCCCCCTCCGGACAGTCACCGAGCTGATAATAGCTCCTGACACAGGGGTGGTAATAGCCTGAGCAGGGAGAGCTCGCCCTGGGGCAACCCGAGACGGCCCAAGACCAGCAACGGCGGAGCAAGAAATAGAAACTCCAGCCCGTCAAGGAGTAAACAGGTCACGGCCCTGAGCCGTGTTTGGAAGCCTGCATAGTGGTGTGGCATTCCTGCCGGTGCCCCACTGACACCCAGCAAAGGTCTTCTGTGAGCTCATGAGGTGTAAATAGAGAGGGGGGGGGGGGGCTGCATGGTATATAAGGCTGAGTTGCTGCTCAGTGTCCACAACACCTCGGGGTGAAGACACACAGATCCAGCAAGAGATTCCCGCTCCAAGAGACCTTCACACCAAGAAACCCTCACACCAAGGAATCTTCCAGAAGCGATCGGAACAAGACAGACAAAACAGCCAACATGAATCTGCCCTCCACCTTCGACAACATGTTCAAGGACGACCCCTTCTTCAGCCAAGTCGGCCTGCTCGGAGCCTTACCCCAGAGACCTACGGCGGCCGCCTCGCTTCTCCAGAACGACTTCTTCAACAGGGGGGCTGAGATGACCCAGAGCCTCATGAAGGAGCTCCAGCAAGGCCTTCCAGGGGAGCTGTTCCAGCTGGGATCCCCTCTCCTCAGGCAGAGGGCCATGGAGGCCCTGGATCAGGGAGAAGGACCCTCCGCAGAGTTGGTGGAGGCAGATCCCAGCAGGGGGCGAAGCGATCTCTCCGTGACCCTGGACGCCCAGGGATTCCTCCCCGAGGAGATCAAGGTGAAGCTGGAGGGGCGGAGGCTGGCGGTGGTGGCCATGAAGAAGGCCCAGGCGGAGGAGGTCCAGTCTTCCTCCTCCGCGACGTCCTTCTCCTCCTTCTCCTCCTCTCCTCTCAGCAGAAGGGATTCGCCCGGAAGTTCGACCTCCCCGCCCACCTGGACCTCAGCGCTCTGTCCTGCTCACTTGGGGAGGACGGAAAGCTCCGGATCCATGCCCCCGCAGCCCTGCAGCCAATCAGTGACAAACCCCAGGCCCAGCAACCAATCAGTGGTGAGCCCCAGGCCCAGCAACCAATCAGTGACGAGGATCAGGGCCCCGCCCGCTTCAGAACATGTCTGGACATCCCGATTACGAAGAGCCAGACAGAGGATGCAACCCTCACAGCTTAAGAACCTAGACTGACCAGGGAGACTGGACAGTGTAGTTTACTGCTGATGCTATGTCAATCCAATGGACTGTTTTACCTTGTAAATGTTATTTATATGAACTGTTTTGATTAAACGCTATTGATTTTCAATCGACGGACTCGCTCGAATGGTTTGGGAGGTTTCTCTCGCTGCTCAGCTCAGACCTACAGTGCGGATGCTCCTCAACAATTATTTCCGTTTCTGTTTCCATTGTCCGTGTGCAAGCGCAACACACATCTTCATAAAGACCTGGTGGCTTTGAGTCACCTGGTGGCTTTTGAGCCCCTCACCACGTAAGTGGTGAGGGGCTCCAGGTCTGCAGGGTGGGGAGGGGCTCCCAGGTCTGCAGGGTGGTGAGGGGCCCCAGGTCTGCAGGGTGGTGAGGGGCTCCAGGTCTGCAGGGTGAGGAGGGGCTCCAGGTATGCAGGGTGGTGAGGGGCCCCAGGTCTGCAGGGTGGTGAGGGGCTCCAAGTCTGCAGGGTGGTGAGGGGCTCCAAGTCTGCAGGGTGGTGAGGGGCTCCAGGTCTGCAGGGTGGTGAGGGGCTCCAGGTCTGCAGGGTGGTGAGGGGCCCCGGGTCACACAGGGGTTTCTGTGACACAGTCCTCCCTCTCGGTGGGACCAGCCCCGGCCACGTCACCAGCTCCACCTGCTGCGACGAAACCAGGTTTCCAGGACAGATCTGATCTCTCAGGGAAGCGTTTCCGTGGCTACAGACAGACTGGTGGTGTCATTATCTTGGCTGACGGTAGACCTCATTCTGGTCGGCTCGTTCACACTTCACAACTCAGCCACTTCTGACACTTGTTATAGAATCTAGACCATACTCAAGGCCCGCGGGCCACATCCGGCCCGGTGTACAATTACATCCGGCCCTGTTGCAGCGCAACAGCTGCCTTATCGAATAGGCTGATGCCTATTCGCCTGACGCGCGCCGTGCGCGCTCGCATTAAACTGTGGAAGTCACTATCATGCATCACATCAAACCCAGAATACTTCGTAAATTTGGGCAAATCCCCGAATGTTTACAACGTCTGGCTCCGCACCTGATTAACACTCGGATCGATAAAGCAATCTCGAAAATTGTATCAATATAAATACTGATAATAATACGATCGATTTCCGTAATCATCAAAAAATGTTCACTGCAACCCCATTCAAAGCAGGCTGCATCTGGCCCTGGATGGAAGGCAGTTTCAAGAAAGATGGAAAGCGAATGTTTTCTAGGAATAAAACCGCTATGTATTTTCTGTTATGAGGCAATGTCGGTCGTTAACGAGTACAATGTCCGTCGGCATTTTTGACACCAAACACGGAGATAAATATGCCAAATTTAGCCTCCAAGAAAAACTGCAGATTGTCCAAGAATAAAAGGCGGACTGCAATCGCAGCAGAATATGTTCACAAACGCTAAAAACTATGTTTTTACATCGTAAACATAGTTACATCGTAGTTACAACTGGCCCTTTGAGGGCAACCAAAATGCTGATGTGGCCCTCGAGTTAAAATGAGTTTGACACCCCTGTTCTAGAAGTTTCCTTGCTCCAGCACACCTGGTTCTAATGAATGGCTCGAACCAGGTGTGTTGGAGCAGGGAAACATCTAGATGCAGGGCAGGGGCCCTGAGGACCGGCTAGGGTTGAAGACCACTGACATAGACCAAGGCTTTCCCTGTCTATCTAAAATCAGAAAATACAAATGTATAATCTTTAAAATGTTTGCTTGTTAGTTATTTCAGCAGGGAAGCTTAACAGCCCTACTTGTGTGTTAACGTATATTTCATGTGCCATAATGTGTAATGAATGCAAGTGGGGCCTATGGGAAAGTTAACTACATTACATTATCTTATGACATGGAGACTGTTGTCCAGAAACACCTCAGTATCTGTATACGGACATCCTGTGACATCTTGTGCAAATTGTGGCGATAAAGCTGTCTTTTTTGCATGCACATTGACAGATTGTCAGATTACCATGATAGTCACCCAAACAGATCATTTAAACGTATCACGTTTGACAATATCTCTCTCTCTCTCTCTCTCTCTCTCTCTCTCTCTCTCTCTCTCTCTCTCTCTCTCTCTCTCTCTCTCTCTCTCTCTCTCTCTCTCTCTCTCTCTCTCTCTCTCTCTCTCTCTCTCTCTCTCTCTCTCTCTCTCTCTCTCTCTCTGTGTGTGTATGTGTATGTGAGAGTGGTGATAAAGAGGCGGTCTCATAGACAGCGCAACAGAGTTAATCTAAACTTTAGTTTCCATTTCTTTATCCCTATCGACGTGAGATTGCAAGCGTGTTTGGAGCATGGCCGACCGCACGCGACTCTCACCGTCAATCTAAAACTTCAGTTGACATGACGCCGAACGTAGAGTTGTACCTTGATAACGTTTGCAGCTCGTAATAACTGGTTTTATAAATGCAATTCGTTCATCTGAAAGCCATCGATACAAATGTGTGAGTGACGGAGCGGTCCGTGCATCCTCCACCCTGTTTGTCAGTGTTAAGGCGCCCCACAGCAACCAACTCACAAGGTAAGAAAATGCAGTCGGCACTTATCTTGTCCTGCACTACAATGTTAACAAACCGTTGCAAAGTAGTAACGTAGTAAACAAAATATTGCAGACTACTTATGTGTGTCAAGTTAACGTAAAGCAACAATTACTGTGTGTGTTCAGTCGGCAGGTGTACAGGTTATATCGACTCTAGGGCAGGCTGGAACATGTTCCTCTGGCGATATTCCCACGGTACTCCTGAACCACAATAATTAGTCACCTGTCTACTCGTCCATTGTAACTGTAGCGTGGTAGTCTAATTTGTGTGAATCATGTTGCCGTGCAGGGCCATGCGGTCAGTTCAGAGAGAAATCCAAACACATTTAATGCCTGATAATTAGACTGAACATCGTATTTAACTATTGCTTTCATGTGTATTTAAAACAGCCACTCGCTTTTTTACCCGTACAAAGGCTGTAATATAACACACACACACCTAATAATCATTTGAAAAACTGTAAAGGGTGGTTTTATATAGCACTGACTTCCTCTCATCCTTTCCCCTTCAGACTCAAAAAATCATTTAATTTTAGTAATGTTCCTCATTGTCTGGTCAAAGGTTAAAACACCACACTCATGGTGTGGTGTTTGTGTGTGTGTGGAGACCTCAATCCGAGCCATTTAATCAATCACCCTTGACACTGCCAACGATTCTATAACTGTTATGCTAGCCCTGTCAGAGGCCAACAGACATGCTAGCCCCGTCAGAGGCCAACAGACATGCTAGCCCCGTCAGAGGCCAACAGACATGCTAGCCCTGTCAGAGGTCAACAGACATGCTAGCCGTGTCAGAGGTCAACATACATGCTAGCCCCGTCAGAGGTCAACAGACATGCTAGCCCTGTCAGAGGTCAACAGACATGCTAGCCCTGTCAGAGGTCAACAGACATGCTAGCCCCATCAGATGTCAACAGACATGCTAGCCCTGTCAGAGGCCAACAGACATGCTAGCCCCGTCAGAGGCCAACAGACATGCTAGCCCTGTCAGAGGTCAACAGACATGCTAGTGTAACGGAGTGAGAACCGTGAAACTCACTCCTCAGGTATGCAAGAGGCCACCCGCGTCAAAGAAGAGCTAGCGTTTCTTTGGCATAGTTGGTAGTGGTCGCGCTTGGCAAGTCGGAGGTCGAGTGTTCGAATCCCGCGAGTGGCAAACGATACCTTGTCGTGACGGAGCGTGGTTACGGCTCTTACAGACCCGTCACATTATCCATGTCAGAGGTCAACAGACATGCTAGCCCTGTCAGAGGTCTAGCACAGAAACAGTTGACACATCAATACTGAAGCTACACCTTCTTGCCTGTGATGTTTCATTTTGCGTCCACAATTTCTCTGTCTTATAGACTAGTCCACTAGTTGTCTCAGTCCTACCACAGAAGAGGGGATTGCCAGACACTTGTCAATGAAGTAATCAGAAATGGCCTTCATGGAACTTCCTCAGTTTTAATCCAACCTGGGCATTTTTGCTGCATGTCTCTCTCTCTCTCTCTCTCTCTCTCTCTCTCTCTCTCTCTCTCTCTCTCTCTCTCTCTCTGTCTGTGTCTCTCTCTGTCTGTCTCTCTCTCTCTCTGTCTCTCTGTCTGTGTCTGTCTCTCTCTCTGTCTGTGTCTCTGTCTCTCTCTCTCTCTGTCTGTGTCTCTCTCTCTCTGTCTGTGTCTCTCTCTCTCTGTCTGTCTCTCTGTCTCTCTCTCTGTCTGTCTCTCTGTGTCTCTCTCTCTGTCTCTCTGTCTGTGTCTCTCTCTCTCTGTCTGTCTCTCTGTCTCTCTCTCTGTCTGTCTCTCTGTCTGTGTCTGTGTCTCTCTCTATCTGCCTCTCTCTCTGTGTCTTCGTGGCATCCTTCGGGGAGTCCTGTCTCCCCGTACCAGGGGAGTCCTGTCTCCCCGTACCAGGGGAGTCCTGTCTCCTCGTACCAGGGGTGTCCTGTCTCCCCGTACCAGGGGTGTCCTGTCTCCCCTGGTACGAGGGGAGTCCTGTCTCCCCGTACCAGGGGAGTCCTGTCTCCCCGTTCCAGGGGAGTCCTGTCTCCCCGTACCAGGGGAGTCCTGTCTGGGCGCTGGCTGTGTCTGCCATGCTGTCCAGGGATCAACATCCAGCCTCTTGATACAGGCTAATTTATATCTCACCCATTTGCCCAGATCATCGTGTGAGTGAGGTTTTGAAGACAATATGTGAGCTATTAAAGTGAATAAGTAAACATTCACCGTTGACTTTTGGGATGTTTTCTCCTCCGGTTTCTTGTATCGAAGGGAGTGGAGGCGAGGCATATCAAGTGAAACTGTTTCTGACATTGTTTGTGTAATTGAATTACATTTCTCACGTTATTTGAGCCTCCCCATCCAGAGAGATGAGCCCAGAGGGCTGAGCCCAGAGGGCTGAGCCCAGAGGGCTGAGCCCAGAGGGCTGAGCCCAGAGGGCTGAGGCCAGAGGGCTGAGGCCAGAGGGCTGAGGCCAGAGGGCTGAGGCCAGAGGGCTGAGGCCAGAGGGCTGAGGCCAGAGGGCTGAGGCCAGAGGTAACTGAGGTTTCACTGGGCTCACGTCCGCCCCAGAGACAGAGAGAACAGAGAGGCCTCAGAGCAGCCGTGTTAGGAGTAGTAGGCCCTGCCTCATACCCTGCCTCTGCCCTTCCTTGGCCCTGTCTCTGCCCTGCCTCTACCCTGTCTTAGATCCTGCTTCTGCCCTGCATCTAACATGCCTCATATCCTGTTTCTGCCCAGCCACATATCCTGCATTAGTAGTTATTGATTTACTGAAGCTGTTGTTTTGCGGAAATGTAACATTTTATTCTCAGAGGGGAATTTGTGTTTAACTTAGACGCAGTGTGAGGTAGAAGCACTTATAACTGGTGTAAGGTAGAAGATCTTAGAAGCAGTGTGAGGTAGAAGATCTTAGAAGCAGTGTGAGGTAGAAGATCTTAGAAGCAGTGTGAGTTAGAAGATCTTAGAAGCAGTGTGAGGTAGAAGATCTTAGAAGCAGTATGAGGTAGAAGATCTTAGAAGCAGTGTGAGGTAGAAGATCTTAGAAGCAATGTGAGGTACGTAGGAATAGCGGGTTTTCTTCTGGGTCTAGTGTGTCAATACAGTGTTGTCCTGTTGTCACGACAGAGGTGTATGCATCCTTTTACAGGACACCGCTCCTAGTAAAAGCAGGTGACCTGACTAACAGGCACGATCAGGTGACCTGACTGACAGGCACGATCAGGTGACCTGATTGGGATGCGGTTTTGAGCTTTATTGCTTTATAGTGTAAAAAGTTGACTTGCTATTAGAAGTGATGCTCAGGGGTCGAACCTGCGAGGAGCTGGTTTGGGCTCCGCATGAGAAATGTCTGAAATGCGTGAGCAATACAAGGTGTTGCGTGAGAGTGTGAGAAATGGCTGAAATGTGAGTCTCACATCGCATGCGTGATACTTGAGAGTATCACGTGGGAGTCACGCCAACTGACGTTGTGTCCTTGGGCAAGGCACTTCACCCTACTTGCCTCGGGGAGAATGTCCCTGTACTTACTGTAAGTCGCTCTGGATAAGAGCGTCTGCTAAATGACTAAATGTAAATGTAACTTGAGAGAAGGGGCGTAGCCAGAATAATCGTTTTGGGTAGGCCTAGAAAAATATGGATAGGCATCTTGTCAGTTTCTTTACTTATTTACTTTGCGATGCATAATTTTTCGGAGATATTTTCGTTTTTAGTTAGTGCCTTAGAACAAATTGGGTAGGCCTGTGCCTACGCCTCTGCTTGAGAGCCCTGCTTGATCTCAACCCTCCTAATGCTCATGTCTGTTTTTTCCCCCCGTAGGTACACAGGACACATGGTGCATTCTGGGAGGTGCTGACGTCGCATTCCTCATCCTAGAGTCTGGAGGTGAGGGGAAATGCAGAGGGACTTTTTTTTGTAAAATTCCATAAATATTCTTTTTTTTGTCCACTTTTCATTTACGTATGTTATAATGAATGTGAGTCTCCAGACCTGTACTGCCTGCAGCTGTCCTCACAGTCCCAGGACCGGAACCTGCTGCTCAGCTAGTTTATCTTGACATCAGACCTACTCTCTGCTCTCTCTTCCAAAAATTTGAACTATTTCACAACCACATTGCTGCACCGACTCTGCAAAGAGCCGTGAAAGAGACATGTAAACCAGCAGCTGTTTCTCTCTGTTGTGTGTTTCGGTCTGCTGTGTGTTTCAGTTCAGCTGCATTGTTAGGACCCACAGTTACAGTAGAAAAAGAAAGAAAAAGGTCTAACTGGGAGTCAGGTGGCTGAGTGGTTAGGGAATCGGGCTAGTAATCAGAAGGTTGCCGGTTCGATACCTGGCCATGCAAAGTACGTTGTGTCGTTCGGCAAGGCACTTCACCCTACTTGCCTCAGGGGAATGTCCTTGTACTTACTGTAAGTCGCTCTGGATAAGAGCGTCTGCTAAATGTAAATGTCTCCGTGCCGTGATGGCTGAATGAATCATTTTGTTCC
The DNA here is from genome assembly GCF_038355195.1 of Osmerus mordax. Lineage (NCBI taxonomy): Eukaryota > Metazoa > Chordata > Actinopteri > Osmeriformes > Osmeridae > Osmerus > Osmerus mordax. Next base: position 1,357,971 of record NC_090052.1, on the reverse strand, counting down.
TTTTTATTCTTCTCACTTGGATGCACCTGCAGCTGTGCTGCTGTGCAGACTAGCTGTTCTCCCCCTGCCCAGTCTGTTCTGCTCTCCTAACATGGAGGCCAGGGGAAAGTATGATTTCGACGCCACAGAGGAAGATGAGCTGAGCTTCAGGAAGGGCGACGTTATCAAGGTGTGTGTGTCTGAGGTGAAACTACCAAACCAGGAACCACAGAAGAAGACAGATGTCACGGCCTGCAAGGAAGGCTTTTAGTCACTCGACAACTGTCGAATGTGATAGTGAGACGTTTATAAAAACAATCGTAGTTTTGATAATACTGAAACAGCAGGGTGATAAAGTGTGAGGCCGCTGGTCACAAAGCTTCTGTTTCACATTTGTTCAGATTGTAATGGCACCTTTTTTTATGCACATATAACAATTTGAGTGAAAAATTTAATCTTTTAAAAATGCAAATGAATTTCGGAATATTGGATATATCTCCTTTTTTGGGCTTTCTCAGTCTTCAACTCCCTCGTTATTCGTTCACTGTGGTGTCAGACTTCTGGACTCTTGTGTTGACACATCACAGAAATGGGCCGGTCTTTCTCCGTGACAGTAGTCTTGGTTCTCTGTCATCAGATCCTAGGTGCTGAGGATGACTGGCTAAAAGCTGAAATGAACGGGCTCAAAGGCTTCGTGCCAAAGAACTATGTTGAGAGACCAATCCCAAGGTGAATTTTGAGCTATATGTTTGTTTGTTTATGTATTTATTCAATTTTTATTAAGACAAAATGTGCACATCTTTCTTTACTTGAGTCGGTTGAAAAACATTTGTATTTTTCAAAACTTGAGTAAGAAGATGCAGGGATACTATCATAAAATTATTGTTGTGGGAGTAGATGTCTGTGTGTATTTCCATTGATGTGTGTGTGTGGATCTCTCTCTCCCTCTCTCACCCTCCCTCCCTCCCCTCTCTCTCTCTCTCTCTCTCTCCCTCCCTCCCTCCCTCCCTCCCGCTCGCTCTCTCTCCCTCTCTCTCCCTCTCTCGCTCTCTCTCCCTCTCTCACCCTCCCTCCCCCCCCTCTCTCTCTCTCTCTCTCTCTCTCTCTCTCTCTCTCTCTCTCTCTCTCTCTCTCTCTCTCTCCCTCTCTCACCCTCTCTCTCTCTCACCCTCCCCCCCCCCCCCTCTCTCTCTCTCTCTCTCACCCTCTCCCTCTCTCACCCTTCCCCCCCTCTCTCTCTCCCCCTCTCTCTCTGCAGCTGGTTCCAGGAGGATGCGACTCGCAGCACTGCAGAGGAAGTGCTGATGTCCCACCAGGTGGGCAGCTTCCTGATACGGGGGAGCCAGAACTCCCCTGGAGACTTTTCCATCTCCGTCAGGTGTGTGTGTGTGTTCATGTTAAGTTTGGGATTTGGGTTTGTGGTAAGAGAACACAATTATGAATGGGAATGAATGTTTAGGCCCTGCTAGAATAGAAAAAACAAACTATATGTGTGTGTGTGTGCGGTATGTGTGTGTGTGTGCGTGCGGTATGTGTGTGTGTGTGTGTGTGTGTGTGTGCGGTATGTGTGTGTGTGTGTGTGTGCAGGCAGGAGAGATGTTCAGGGGTCGGGGCAGTCTGCTTACTGAGTTCAGTTTAACAGCATCATCTGTTGTTTCAGTGTTTCTCACTTCCCCTTACAATTTGTCATTTCATCACTTCGATGTTAAAAAACATAATCTAGTGTCCACAGAGCCGCTGTTATTGACAACACTGACGGCTGATTTCTGCAATATCCCCACTGACCAATAGGGGACAATCACATTGAGTTGTCAGAATGGTTTCGAGTGTGACTCCTTAGCCACAAATAAGCAAACATGAGTAATGGCCGTAGTCTCTGTCAAACCTAATGAAACTCCAGGTGAGAAGGTGATCCGCTGCATTGCTCCTCTCCACAGACATGAGTTTGACGTGCAGCACTTCAAAGTGATGAAGGACGGCAGGGGAGCCTACTTTCTCTGGGCGGAGAAGTTCACTTCCCTCAACAAGATGGTGAACTACTACAAGACCAACTCCATCTCCAAGCAGTCGGAGATCTTCCTTTACGACGGTAGTCAAGACGGCAGGAGCCTAGCGACCACCCAACAGGTGATTCAGCCGTGGGAGTCTTTGAGGCCAGAACCCAGCACACCTTTAGCGTATATCTAAACAAACCCTAACCTCTAGCCTCCAGCCTCTAGCCTCTAGACCCTAACCCTAGCCTCTAATATCTATTTTTTAAGTTTTGTTTCATGTAAAGTGGGTGATTTAAAAAAAGTCAGCCCATGGAAAATCGTTAGATCAGAATCTGTTTTCATGAACACCCCTGCAGGCAGTTGGTACATCTGGCAGGTGGTCTCTCCCTTGGGGGAGGAGCCTAACGGCTGTGTTGAAGTGGTGCCTGTGAGGGACCATGTAAACGAGGTTCTCCTGGTCTGGGAGGGACCATGTAAACGAGGTTCTCCTGGTCTGTGAGGGACCATGTAAACGAGGTTCTCCTGGTCTGGGAGGGACCATGTAAACAAGCCTGTCCTGGTCTCTGTGTCTCCCAGATGAAGAGAGGCAGCCTTCCTGAGCAGAGGAGTCAGGGACACCAGGCCAGTGGTCTGGTGCCGCGCCGCGCGTCAGAGCAGTCCCACAGCCAGACGGTAACTCACCTGCCCTCACCTGCTCTGCCACCTGACGAGTGATAACTCACCTGCCCTCACCTGCTGTGCCACCTGACAAGTGATAACTCACCTGCCCTCACCTTCTCTGCCACCTGACGAGTGATAACTCACCTGCCCTCACCTGCTCTGCCACCTGACAAGTGATAACTCACCTGCCCTCACCTGCTCTGCCACCTGACAAGTGATAACTCACCTGCCCTCACCTGCTCTGCCACCTGACAAGTGATAACTCACCTGCCCTCACCTGCTCTGCCACCTCACAAGTGATAACTCACCTGCCCTCACCTGCTCTGCCACCTGACAAGTGATAACTCACCTGCTCTGCCACCTGACAAGTGATAACTCACCTGCTCTGCCACCTGACAAGTGATAACTCACCTGCTCTGCCACCTGACACATGATAACTCACCTGCTCTCCTTGTGACACATAACCTCAAGTTACATAATCTCCATTTACTGTTCAAAATCAAAATTCCAAACATAAGATTTCAAAACATTTTAAAAGTGGATACGACTACGGGTCGTCTAGAAGACAAAATAGCAAAATTGTCTTCAGAACTTTTAAATGATTGACATGTCAGGGAAACCCTCCCCCCGAGGAGGTCAGAGGTCATTGCGAACCCTGACCTCCACCATGTGAGACCCTGCAGTAGCTGCTCTGTCCCACGGCTACAGTAAACACACACACTGGTGGGAAGTCTGTCTGCCCTGAGACCATGTGTGTTCTGTGTCCAGAGTAAGAGAGTGCTGGAGGAGAGAGCTCACACCATCGGTAGTGTTGGGAGAAGCAGCCCTGCCGCCTCGCTTCCTGTCCCCCGCAGGACCTCTGAGCCCACCCCCCTCCCTCAGGTAAGCCCCTCCCTCTCCCTGGGCCCCTCCCTCTGGTAAGCCCCTCCCTCAGGTAAGCCCCTCCCCATGCCCCTCCTCCAGGTATGCCCCTCCCTCAGGTAAGCCCCTCCCCCTCCCCCTCCCTCAGGTAAGCACCTCCTCCTCCCCCTCCCTCGGGTAAGCCCCTCCCCATGCCCCTCCCTCAGGTAAGCCCCTCCCCCTCCCTCAGGTAAGCCCCTCCCCATGCCCCTCCCTCAGGTAAGACCCTCCCCCTCCCTCAGGTGAGCCCCTTCCCCTCCCTCAGGTAAGACCCTCCCCATGCCCCTCCCTCAGGTAAGACCCTCCCCCTCCCTGGGCCCCTCCCTCAGGTAGACAGCTCTCCATAGGAAACTGGATCTGAATGCTTCAGAGCTGAAAGGAAATGTGTACTACAGTAAAACAGCTTTGACTGCAAGTAATATTGAGTGTGTGTGTGTGTGCATGTCCATGTGTGTGTGCCATTCAGGTGAAAGCGCTGTATGACTTCATAGCGGAGGAAGAGGACGAGCTGGGGTTCTCCGTCGGTGATGTCATCGAGGTTATAGACCGTCCAGATCCCTCGTGGTGGAGAGGCCGGCTGCGGGGCAAAAGCGGGCTGTTCCCCTCCAACTACATCACCCCCATGTGAGGAAGGACCCGGGACCGTACCTCAGGAACACGCCTCGCCCCTGTCCTCAGTGGCAGGTCTGATCTGCCACGTGGGCTGTGCTGGTGGGGCGACGGAGACAGCTGTTGCCACAGCTGGGGCATTTGTATCAACATTATTTGCTGGAGGGTCGCACTGCACTCCCATAATATCTTGTTTAGCGATGGTGTGATGATTTTGTTTTGTTTTTTTAAGTGTTCCGTGTTCAGTTGGCCTTGGCAAGTAAACATGTTTAAAGTAGACTGTAAGCCTCACTGAGATTTGTATTTAAAAAAACGGCACTCTTTTCCAGGTTTAACGCTCTGTGAAAATAAAATAATGAGACCCAACACAATCTTTCTTTTTTTTTTTGTATAAACTTTCTATTTTAGAATGGCAAATTACGAGACAATTATACAAATTTCTCTTTATCCCGCAAGGAATATTTCCAACCGTTCTCCAATGTGTAACGTTCTTTGCTCCTCCCCTTCACGTCACCTGAGTGCATGGAACCTGCGCCTACCTGAGCAACAGGTAAAGGTGTCAAGTCACCGGAGCTGCGTGGACAAGCAGGTGCAACCGTTGGAGGAAAAAAACTAAGCCAGTGTTATGGCTGAATCACAGCTCATGTGTATGGACGATGATCATGTCAACGAAAAAATACCAGAATCTAAACCCGAATTTTACTACAGCGAGGAGCAGCGTTCGGCGCTCGAGCAGCTTTTAAAAAACGGCGACGGCGCTTTCAAGATGCGGTTAAAAGAGGACAACATCAGGGACTTTCTCTCTGCGCGAGAAGTGAAATGGATCCGAAAAAAATTCAAAGAATATGGGACAGACAGTGACTCTGACAGTGAGGAATACAAAACCGCCGAGTCTAACGCGGACTCGGGGGTCCAGTCCACGTACTGGCCCCAGATGTCGGACACGGAGGTTCCCCCGCTTGACATCGGCTGGCCGGGGAACGGTGGGTGCTACAAAGGGGTCACCCGCGTATCCGTATACAGTCACCCACCCAAAGAGAACGGCCCGTACATTAAGGAAGTGGTTAGAAGGCTCATTCAAGACGCTAATAAGGTACAGTATATAATTAGTATTGATCATAACACAAATACAGTAGGCTTTCAAATTATCTATAAACACGCTAAAATACTTGGCCAACGGTCCAATACGGTCATGTAATTCATTCCGAGGCAACTTCATACAGCCAGAGTTGTATACTTGCGATTTATATGTCTGTGGAATTGAATTGTTCTACACAACGGCCTACTTGGCAAGGCTTCGTGTTTGAGTGGGTTCTCGAAAGGTAGTCATGTGATGCTGAACAGGACACAATTTTAAAACAGGCTCAATGTAATTACGGCGCTTCACGCTTTGACCAGCCTGTTGTAGCCTAAAACTTATAAACCCTAACCCTAATTAACCAGCTTTTAGTAAAACGGTTAGGCCTACAGTAAGTCGAATGGTTTAATTCAACCATAAACTCCCATAACATGGTCATACAACCCAGCGTGTTACTGAGATAAGCTTCACACTGTTCTTTAGTACAGTACTCACTTTGTGGTTGTCGCATTTTAAGGTGTGCAATTTCAAAGTGGTTTGTTTCTAATCTCTCCTAACCAAAGGTGTGCGATTGTCTGTTCAAATTATACATTTGAAGAATGTATATGCATTGAATGTATATACAACTATGCATAGAAAACTACAATGGCAGCTACATAACCACGTTATTATATTGTTAGTAGACTCAAACAATTCGATGGATTGTGCTCGCCGAATATGTAAAAAACCGAACAGGTTTGACTCACTATTTACAAATCCAGTGATTGGAGTAAAGAGATGTGTTTGAACAAGCCAGAAGACATGCCTACAAAACGAGCTGTCACAGTTCTAAATGTCAACTTCAGATCAGAACCTGCAGCGGCACAAAGACTTGCTTGGCCTCGTTCCTCACCCTCCGCCTCTACTGCACCACAGGCCATTGAAAAGCACCTCTCCTCCAACATTTACATTTAGTCATTTAGCAGACGCTCTTATCCAGAGCGACTTACAGTAAGTACAGGGACATTCCCCCGAGGCAAGTAGGGTGAAGTGCCTTGCCCAAGGACACAACATCAGTTGGCATGACCGGGAATCGAACTGGCAACCTTCGGATTACTAGCCCGACTCCCTCACCGCTCAGCCACCTGACTCCCAACATGCCTGCTCTCTGGGATAGTACCAGCCTCTGTACAGCACTCCCCCCCCGCCCCCTGTCTGCAGCGCTGGGGTGATCTGGAAGGTATGCAGCCTGTTACCTGGAGGGCTCATGGTACGAGCATTCCTCTTTGTGGGTTTACAGTAGCAAACCAAATCTAGGTAAGAGAGATCTCTCTGCTGTGGTTGGTCAGGGTCAGATGGTGTTCCGTGTCAGCAGGTCTGGTTAACATGGATTGTCACATGTGTAATAAATAGCACATCAACCCTACACGCACGCACACACACACACTACTACACGGGGTGACACTTGTGTAGCTGAATCATGTTGGGATCTACCTTGATATTCATGGAATATTTAGACAAAATGTTGTCCTAATCTTTTTGTACATCTGCACAGAGTGCAAATTATACAATGACAATCAGGGGGGTCAACTTCTTTTCCAGGGCGTAAAGTAATATTTACGATTACAGATAAGAACGATATATCGACTCCCCCCCCCCCCCCGACCGGTTGTTTGACCTCTTTTGGGGGGGTCCAAGTCTTAATTAAGGGGGTCAACCCCCCCCCCCCCCCCCCCTCCCCCGTAATTCGCACTCTGCATCATCAATCTTGAGGTAGCGTAAAACAGAACACACTAGTTCTACCCGTTAAGGATCGTCATTGAGGAAACTAAACAGGGCTACATTTTTGTGTATCAACATGCTGATTCCTGGCACCTGGCGGCACGTTCTTTGTTGTATAACTCGATTATGACTGGCACATAAACCTTCCTTCAAGTTTACACTTCCTTGCAATCAAACCTTTGACCCAAAATGCATAATGCATTTATAGTTCATGCATTTAGCAAACACTTTTGTCCAAAGTGACTATACAGTTACCCCATCTGTGAATAAGAAGTCACTTCTCACACACAGCTCTCTCTGTTAGCATCTGAACCAGCTTTCTCTGTTAGCATCTGAACCAGCTCTCTCTGTTAGCATCTGAAGCAGCTCTCTCTGTTAGCATCTGAACCAGCTCTCTCTGTTAGCATCTGAAGCAGCTCTCTCTGTTAGCATCTGAACCAGCTCTCTCTGTTAGCATCTGAAGCAGCTCTCTCTGTTAGCATCTGAACCAGCTCTCTCTGTTAGCATCTGAAGCAGCTCTCTCTGTTAGCATCTGAAGCAGCTCTCTCTGTTAGCATCTGAACCAGCTCTCTCTGTTAGCATCTGAACCAGCTTTCTCTGTTAGCATCTGAAGCAGCTCTCTCCGTTAGCATCTGAACCCAACCGCAGCTCTGCCAGCGAGCGACACATGAATCCTGACGCGTCTGAAAGCCTGTGACTGAATGAAGGCAGTATGTAGGCGATCCACAGAGAAGCCACAGCTTGCAGAGGGATCAGCGCTGCGTTGATGCAAACCTGATGCCCTGAATTAGATGGTCTCCTCTCGCTCTTTCTCTCGCTCTCTCTCTCACTCTTTCTCTCTTTAAAACAGTTGAACTTCAAACACACAGCAAAGTACATCAAAGAGATGCACAACACAGAACCCACTACACAGCACCCACACATTACAAACACAGTAACACAACAAGAGCTGAGTCATCAAAATGCAGGTAAAAACCTTCAGGTGTTCCTCAGGTGGTTGCCGTGGTGATGGACCTCCTGACAGACCTGCAGATCCTGCAGGACCTCCTGGACGCGGCCTGCAGGAGGGGCGTGGCCGTCTACCTGGTGCTGGAGGACCAGGGATTACCTCACTTCCTGGACATGTGCAGTAGGCTGCAGATCAGTGCCCTTCATCTGAGGGTAAGACCAGGATAACACAAACACAACCTCAACACAAGACTAACACAACCACAACACTAACACAAACACAACCTCAACACAACACTACCACTACTGCAACACTACAATAACACTAACACAACCACAACACAACACTAACACAACCTCAACACAACACTACCACTACCGCAACACTAAAACAAGCTCAACACAACACTACAATAACACTAACACCACCACAACACAAACACAGCACTAACACAACTTCAACACAACAATAACACAACCTCAACACAACACAACCTCAACACAAACACAACACTAACACAACCTCAACACAGGGAGTCAGGTGGCTGAGCGGTTAGAGAATCGGGCTAGTAATCAGAAGGTCGCCGCTTCGATTTCCGGCCGTGCAAAATGACGTGTCCTTGGGCAAGGCACTTCACCCTACTTGCCTCCGGGGGAATGTCCCTGTACTTACTGTAAGTCGCTCTGGATAAGAGCGTCTGCTAAATGACTAAATGTAACACAACATTAACACAGGTGTCAGCATCAACACCTCAGTCTGTCACTGGTTCAGACGAGAGGTTTTCCTTGAGTGCTGATGTTTGGCAATAACAACAGAACACCTTCTTCTGTGGTACTGTTTAGTATTCCATGCTGGCAGGAAGTTATCATTGGCCGAGGAATTCCCCTACTCTGGTGCCAAGCTCTGTTTGGAATACCTTGAAGAGGGGACTACCAATGTGTTGCTTATGTACTGATGCCTTCTATTGCTTGAGATACATTTACATTTTACATTTTAGTCATCTCCCCGCCCTCCTGCCTCTCCCCGCTCTCCTGCCTCTCCCCGCTCTCCTGCCTCTCCCCGCTCTCCTGCCTCTCCCTCCTCTCCTGCCTCTCCCTCCTCTCCTGCCTCTCCCCGCTCTCCTGCCTCTCCCTGCTCTCCTACCTCTCCCCGCTCTCCTGCCTCTCCCTCCTCTCCTGCCTCTCCCTCCTCTCCTGCCTCTCCTGCCTCTCCCCGCTCTCCTGCCTCTCCCTGCTCTCCTGCCTCTCCCCGCTCTCCTGCCTCTCCTGCCTCTCCTGCCTCTCCCCGCTCTCCTGCCTCTCCCTGCTCTCCTGCCTCTCCCCGCTCTCCTGCCTCTCCCTCCTCTCCTGCCTCTCCCCGCTCTCCTGCCTCTCCCTCCTCTCCTGCCTCTCCCTCCTCTCCTGCCTCTCCCTCCTCTCCTGCCTCTCCCTGCTCTCCTGCCTCTCCCTCCTCTCCTGCCTCTCCCCGCTCTCCTGCCTCTCCCTGCTCTCCTGCCTCTCCCCGCTCTCCTGCCTCTCCCCGCTCTCCTGCCTCTCCCTCCTCTCCTGCCTCTCCCTGCTCTCCTGCCTCTCCCTCCTCTCCTGCCTCTCCCCGCTCTCCTGCCTCTCCCCGCTCTCCTGCCTCTCCCCGCTCTCCTGCCTCTCCCTCCTCTCCTGCCTCTCCCCGCTCTCCTGCCTCTCCCTGCTCTCCTGCCTCTCCCCGCTCTCCTGCCTCTCCCTGCCTCTCCTGCCTCTCCCTCCTCTCCTGCCTCTCCCCGCTCTCCTGCCTCTCCCTGCCTCTCCTGCCTCTCCCTCCTCTCCTGCCTCTCCCCGCTCTCCTGCCTCTCCCTCCTCTCCTGCCTCTCCCCGCTCTCCTGCCTCTCCCCGCTCTCCTGCCTCTCCCCGCTCTCCTGCCTCTCCCCGCTCTCCTGCCTCTCCCTCCTCTCCTGCCTCTCCCCGCTCTCCTGCCTCTCCCCGCTCTCCTGCCTCTCCCCGCTCTCCTGCCTCTCCCCGCTCTCCTGCCTCTCCCCGCTCTCCTGCCTCTCCCCGCTCTCCTGCCTCTCCCCGCTCTCCTGCCTCTCCCCGCCCTCCTGCCTCTCCCTGCTCTCCTGCCTCTCCCCGCTCTCCTGCCTCTCCCCGCTCTCCTGCCTCTCCCCGCTCTCCTGCCTCTCCCCGCTCTCCTGCCTCTCCCCGCTCTCCTGCCTCTCCCCGCTCTCCTGCCTCTCCCCGCTCTCCTGCCTCTCCCCGCTCTCCTGCCTCTCCCCGCTCTCCTGCCTCTCCCCGCTCTCCTGCCTCTCTTATCTCTAAAGCGTGTGGATGTGGCCTTCTCTGAAGGGCCCAGGGGAACACCTAGCCATGACGTGATGTCACCTGAGAAGCTTCTCAAGGGGGCTCGTCTGAGTCCCAGTCTTTTATTCTGGGTATGAGATGAATGTTGAGCTGTGAGAGCAGCCCAGAGTAACCTAACCCTGTTGGCTTCCTGTTCACCCATGTGTGTCTGTTTTCATAACTCCTGCCTCCTTCCTGTTCACAGTAGACAGACGTGCCTAGCCTGTGTGCTGAAGGGGGTTTCATGTTAACCTTTCCGTGACATGTTTGTTATAGACTCACCCACAAGTTTACTCAGGCTGTGGTTGGCAGAAACAGTTTGCCTTTGCATGTCCTTCATCGGTGTGGCAGTGGGATATCATGCAGTGTAATATGTCAGGGCTGTGACTCCTGTGGTTGCACTAAGTAACATCGGTCGTGTCACCTGTGTGTGTATGTGTCAGGGGTGGGAATCTTTTGGTACCTCACGATTTGATTTGAATCGATTCTTGGGGTCACGATGCAATTAAAAATCGATTCACAAATTTTCAGAGATTTCTTTTTCCCCCAACCCCTAGTATGGATTGTATGTGGGCATGTTTATTGTGTGTGTGTATTTATTGTGTGTGTGTCTTCCAGAACATGCGTGTGCGGACGGTTGAGGGTACAGGTCTGCCTCTGTCCTTCGGCAAGCTGCC
>NC_090052.1:1342141-1346858 GCF_038355195.1 Osmerus mordax | reverse complement strand
GACTCTGGGAAGGAAAGGAGGGAGGAGAGGAGGAGGAGAGAAGAGGAGGGAGAGGAGGGAGGAGAGGAGGGAGGAGAGGAGAGGAGGGAGGTGGGCCTGCAGTTGCTGTGCCAGACCTGTATCACCTCGTGTCTGCTGAGGTCCCCTCAGCCACTACCAGAGATGAGCCTGACTTTGTTTACCTGGACTATCTTGCTGGCCCTGTGTCGCCTTCAAAAGACGTCCCCACTTTGTCCTTCTCATTACTGCTGCCCATGGTTACTAGGTGACATTAGATCAGCTTCAGTTTTACTGTCACTCTGCACGGTACGAGTTACAGAGCCGATGAAATAGCAGTTAGCATCTAACCAGAAGTGAAAACAGTAATAGCGTAGTACGTCAAGCAAAAGCATTACAGCTTCAGTGTACTGTGATTTGGGGCGATAAACAGAAATACGAAGCACAGATTAAATTGTGCATCAACAGTGTGGTGACATTTATCCTCTTTGTACTGGAGGAACACATGTTCAGTACAAATAAGATGTTTTTCACTGTGCAGGCACCAATACAAATATGGTACACGTTACCTTGACTTGCATGGTGTGTGTGTGCGTGCATGTGTGTGTGTGAATGCATGAATGAGAAACGGAAAAAAACTTAGTGCTTTGAGTTATTTTCAGGTCTGACAGCACTAAATCAATCCAGTGTGTTTCCTACGACTGATGTGCTTGTGAACCCAGCATACCTGAATGTGGGGACCTGTTCTGTCATCACGCATTCACCTGTTGCTCTGTCATCACACAGTCACCTGTTGCTCTGTCATCACGCAGTCACCTGTTGCTCTGTCATCACGCAGTCACCTTTTGCTCTGTCATCACGCAGTCACCTGTTGCTCTGTCATCACGCAGTCTGCCGCTGAGCCACGGTGTGTCTCGTTTCAACAAGTCCGAGTGGACCAGTCGCCATGCGTGGGTGTCCTTTAAGTTACTATGGTGAAAGGAGAAGTGATCTCACACAGTAATGAGGGTTTTTCTTACCAAGGACACTGTAAAAGGGATTGTATGTCTGCTACAATGGAGTGTGTTATGTCGTGTGTAAATTATGAATGTTGTGTGGATAGGTCAGGCAGTTCTCACGGTAACATGTGAGGCTGTGACTGTTCACCAACTGTACAGTGTGACAGTTGACCTTTGCACTTTGACCTTTTTCTATTAAACTGTCACAGCCACCTTGAAAATGCTGTAAAAGAGATTAACTGCCTAAGAGAAAGCCAATCGTGTTTGAGACAACCAAATACAAATAAAGAAAAATAGACTGTGTTTAATTTTGATTATATTCGTTTTCAAGACAGACACTCAGAAATCTGGTTTAGAAACGGTTTGAAGGTTGGTTTTAATTTATTGCGCAAACGTGTTGTTTTCTCACTGGTTTATCTTATCGCCAGGCTGGTCTGGCTGGCCTAGATTCAGTTCTGTCCTCTGAGAGGGTTCCGCTGATCTTAGATTAGGCTTTTAAGGTGGAATTGAAGCGTTTTCTAGTTGCATTCTTGCAGCAGAAAGTTAGCTTTTGATGGGTGGATCACTGTGCTTATTACCACCCTTGTTTGAGGAGAAGGTTCTGATGAAATCACTTTAGTATAAAAGCACATAGCCTGGTCACCGTTCACGGGGCGTGCTCTTTCAAAGAGGCTGAGAATCTGGGTTGTGACTTTAATGTGTTCACAACAGAGGAATACACACACACACACTTAACCCTTGTGTTATCTTCGGGTCATTGTGACCCTTCAGTCATTGTGACCCCCCCATGTATTGCGACAACTTTACCTCATACATAAACAAAGTGAAGCATTTTCTTTTAACCGTCGGGCTGTCTCAGTACCCCCACAGCGCGAAGGTTAAAAGAAAATGCTTTTTATTTTGTTTTTGTATTGGGTAAAGTTGTCGCAGCACAACGATGGGTTGTTGTGAACCTTTACACCCATCCAAACATTCGAAAAAAAAAAAAAAAACAAACACACACACAGACATACACACACACACAAACACGCACTCGCACCCACAAACAGACACTCACCCACAAAGACACACACACAAACACAGACAGGAAGTGAAACACACATGAAGAGAGCAGCCAGCATGCTACTTGACACATCACAGGTGCAGCGTTCAGCTGAACCGAAACCCAGATCCCATCTCATGTTCGAGTTTACAGGCCAGTTTTCCCAGACATGGATTAAGCCTCGTCCTAAAGAAAGAGAAGAATTATAATGAAGACCTCGCTCCACTGATGTTTTTAATCTAGGACTAAGCCTATTCCATCTCTTGGAAACTAGGTCATAGTGTTTATACAACAGCACAGTTCCTATTTTGGTTTATAAAGAACCATCTACTGACTACTAAGTACCTGGAATCTCCTGTGAGAAAGGTTAAAGTCCTGATGGGTTGTGGGAGGTCTGTATCCTGGCAACCGGTGTCACGCAATCTGACACCCTCTACTGGAGGAAGCACAGGCCTGTTTTGAGTTCTAATGATCAGACACCACTGGACTGAAGGAGAAGCCCACACATGTTGGCACAGTGCGATACAACTTTATTAATAAATGTATAAAAAAATACTTTTTACAAGGTCACTTGATTTAGCTAAAGAAATGTGTTGTGTAACATCTGTAGACATTTAAAAACAACTATATTACAATTAGTAATTATAGTTATTAATGAAATAAAATATTAAAAAAAACACTGAAAACGTTCATTTGTATAAATACATATTTATATTATTATGGTATTTAGTTATCGCACATCCCAAATATTGCATTGTCAACAGAAAGAGTGTGAAACCCATACCACTGTTGGATAATATCATCACAACGTAAGAAACTAGCTTACAAATGTTGTATCGACCGTTTATAGATACTTGTGTCGGTTTGAAGAGCCATTTCTAAACATCATGGTAACAGGAAGACTGGCTTGAAACAGCTCTGGGGCAGGAACTGACCAGAGGAAGTGAAATCTCTGACATGGAAATGAAACAGGTTCCATTTCCAGTATGTTAACTATAACTAAACTAAACAAAGGCATTGGTAAAATATGTTTTCTGTACCAGACCTTTACAAAGGAAATACTTCCACTCCATACATATGTAGCTTAATTGAAACTTCATCCTATGAGGGTAACCTTCTTTGAGAACTTTAAAGGAACTCAACAACTTTTTTTCAGTTGTTTACAGTAGCTATTGAGATTTCAGCGTGGTTCATTATTTATGGTCAATTGCACTATACTTCACAGTACTGTAGTACATGTCTGAAGTTCTGTTTGACTGAGAAGCCCGACGAATGAGATGCCTGCCTCGACTGAAGAGCCTTCCACTTGGGCTCATCAAATCTACATGCATCTGTACAGCCCTTCATCCAAGCCATGTCAAGCAGGGCTTCACATACGCCCACAGAAGTGTACCTAAACCAACCTAAACCCTCGAGGAAGACAAGGAGGCAGTTCCAGGAAAACAGACAGAACAGAAGAAGGCTTTTGAGGAGCAGTTCGGTGAAGGATCTCCTCTTCCAGAGACGGTCGGTGACACAGAGAGGTCCTAAACACAGTCATGCTTCAAGAGTAGAGATGAAAAGGTAAATGTGCAAACGGACGTTGAAACCCAGAGTTGTCTTTTCTTCCCCAGGCTTCCTCTGGCCTCAGGCCTGAGGACTGTGGTTGGTGATGACCTTCCTCTTCCTCAAGGTCACCAGGTCGTAGAACGGGTCCTTGGTGATGCTCGCCCTGCCAAGGTAACCATGACGATCAGCATCACAATCCACTTTCGTGATCAAGTGTGTGACACACCAGGAATCTTACATTCCTCTCAGTGTACTCACACAGAGGAAGACGTTAGTTCAAACAAAAAATTATCAAGGGGAGGAAGTTCCATCAAATCATACTCACAATCCTGTAAATAGATTGCTACTTCCGAGGACTTAAATTGAGGAGTTGTGAATTGTACTTGGTGAAGGGTTGAATAAAAACCCATTTCAAGAAGTGAAACCCTGCTTTGACCGATCCTGACCTGACGGCTGCTGTGACCGATCCTGACCTGACGGCTGCTGTGACCGATCCTGACCTGACGGCTGCTGTGACCGATCCTGACATAACACTGCTGTGGATGGTGACCTGCCACCTCCACAAGTCATGCAGCATTAATGATTACTGGGTTGAACATCCAGCCATGATTATAATGCAGGGGTGACTCATTATTAAAAGGCAATTATAGCCATTTGGCTATATCTTGGAACGAACCCTGGTAGAGCAATCACAATGCAGCTCCACAACCCCTGTCTGACAGGCTGTCACCCTGTCATGTTTATAATGACCTACCCAAGCACGAGCCAGCTGACTACGCTGACAGGATCTGTCATGTTTATAATGACCTACCCAAGCACGAGCCAGCTGACTACGCTGACAGGATCTGTCATGTTTATAATGACCTACCCAAGCACGAGCCAGCTGACTACGCTGACAGGATCTTCCTACCCAAGCACGAGCCAGCTGACTACGCTGACAGGATCTTCCTACCCAAGCACGAGCCAGCTGACTACGCTGACAGGATCTTCCTACCCAAGCACGAGCCAGCTGACTACGCTGACAGGATCTTCCTACCCAAGCACGAGCCAGCTGACTACGCTGACAGGATCTTCCTACCCAAGCACGAGCCAGCTGACTACGCTGACAGGATCTTCTCCTCAATGTTCCCGC
>NC_090052.1:1299641-1337141 GCF_038355195.1 Osmerus mordax | reverse complement strand
GAAGGACAGGATGTAGCAGGTGTCTGGACACACACACAGACAGACAGGCTGGTGTTCAGCATGATGATGGAGAAGGACAGGATGTAGCAGGTGTCTGGACACACACACAGACAGACAGGCTGGTGTTCAGCATGATGATGGAGAAGGACAGGATGTAGCAGGTGTCTGGACACACACACAGACAGACAGGCTGGTGTTCAGCATGATGATGGAGAAGGACAGGATGTAGCAGGTGTCTGGACACACACACAGACAGACAGGCTGGTGTTCAGCATGATGATGGAGAAGGACAGGATGTAGCAGGTGTCTGGACACACACACAGACAGACAGGCTGGTGTTCAGCATGATGATGGAGAAGGACAGGATGTAGCAGGTGTCTGGACACACACACAGACAGACAGGCTGGTGTTCAGCATGATGATGGAGAAGGACAGGATGTAGCAGGTGTCTGGACACACACACAGACAGACAGGCTGGTGTTCAGCATGATGATGGAGAAGGACAGGATGTAGCAGGTGTCTGGACACACACACAGACAGACAGGCTGGTGTTCAGCATGATGATGGAGAAGGACAGGATGTAGCAGGTGTCTGGACACACACACAGACAGACAGGCTGGTGTTCAGCATGATGATGGAGAAGGACAGGATGTAGCAGGTGTCTGGACACACACACAGACAGACAGGCTGGTGTTCAGCATGATGATGGAGAAGGACAGGATGTAGCAGGTGTCTGGACACACACACAGACAGACAGGCTGGTGTTCAGCATGATGATGGAGAAGGACAGGATGTAGCAGGTGTCTGGACACACACACAGACAGACAGGCTGGTGTTCAGCATGATGATGGAGAAGGACAGGATGTAGCAGGTGTCTGGACACACACACAGACAGACAGGCTGGTGTTCAGCATGATGATGGAGAAGGACAGGATGTAGCAGGTGTCTGGACACACACACAGACAGACAGGCTGGTGTTCAGCATGATGATGGAGAAGGACAGGATGTAGCAGGTGTCTGGACACACACACAGACAGACAGGCTGGTGTTCAGCATGATGATGGAGAAGGACAGGATGTAGCAGGTGTCTGGACACACACACAGACAGACAGGCTGGTGTTCAGCATGATGATGGAGAAGGACAGGATGTAGCAGGTGTCTGGACACACACACAGACAGACAGGCTGGTGTTCAGCATGATGATGGAGAAGGACAGGATGTAGCAGGTGTCTGGACACACACACAGACAGACAGGCTGGTGTTCAGCATGATGATGGAGAAGGACAGGATGTAGCAGGTGTCTGGACACACACACAGACAGACAGGCTGGTGTTCAGCATGATGATGGAGAAGGACAGGATGTAGCAGGTGTCTGGACACACACACAGACAGACAGGCTGGTGTTCAGCATGATGATGGAGAAGGACAGGATGTAGCAGGTGTCTGGACACACACACAGACAGACAGGCTGGTGTTCAGCATGATGATGGAGAAGGACAGGATGTAGCAGGTGTCTGGACACACACACAGACAGACAGGCTGGTGTTCAGCATGATGATGGAGAAGGACAGGATGTAGCAGGTGTCTGGACACACACACAGACAGACAGGCTGGTGTTCAGCATGATGATGGAGAAGGACAGGATGTAGCAGGTGTCTGGACACACACACAGACAGACAGGCTGGTGTTCAGCATGATGATGGAGAAGGACAGGATGTAGCAGGTGTCTGGACACACACACAGACAGACAGGCTGGTGTTCAGCATGATGATGGAGAAGGACAGGATGTAGCAGGTGTCTGGACACACACACAGACAGACAGGCTGGTGTTCAGCATGATGATGGAGAAGGACAGGATGTAGCAGGTGTCTGGACACACACACAGACAGACAGGCTGGTGTTCAGCATGATGATGGAGAAGGACAGGATGTAGCAGGTGTCTGGACACACACACAGACAGACAGGCTGGTGTTCAGCATGATGATGGAGAAGGACAGGATGTAGCAGGTGTCTGGACACACACACAGACAGACAGGCTGGTGTTCAGCATGATGATGGAGAAGGACAGGATGTAGCAGGTGTCTGGACACACACACAGACAGACAGGCTGGTGTTCAGCATGATGATGGAGAAGGACAGGATGTAGCAGGTGTCTGGACACACACACAGACAGACAGGCTGGTGTTCAGCATGATGATGGAGAAGGACAGGATGTAGCAGGTGTCTGGACACACACACAGACAGACAGGCTGGTGTTCAGCATGATGATGGAGAAGGACAGGATGTAGCAGGTGTCTGGACACACACACAGACAGACAGGCTGGTGTTCAGCATGATGATGGAGAAGGACAGGATGTAGCAGGTGTCTGGACACACACACAGACAGACAGGCTGGTGTTCAGCATGATGATGGAGAAGGACAGGATGTAGCAGGTGTCTGGACACACACACAGACAGACAGGCTGGTGTTCAGCATGATGATGGAGAAGGACAGGATGTAGCAGGTGTCTGGACACACACACAGACAGACAGGCTGGTGTTCAGCATGATGATGGAGAAGGACAGGATGTAGCAGGTGTCTGGACACACACACAGACAGACAGGCTGGTGTTCAGCATGATGATGGAGAAGGACAGGATGTAGCAGGTGTCTGGACACACACACAGACAGACAGGCTGGTGTTCAGCATGATGATGGAGAAGGACAGGATGTAGCAGGTGTCTGGACACACACACAGACAGACAGGCTGGTGTTCAGCATGATGATGGAGAAGGACAGGATGTAGCAGGTGTCTGGACACACACACAGACAGACAGGCTGGTGTTCAGCATGATGATGGAGAAGGACAGGATGTAGCAGGTGTCTGGACACACACACAGACAGACAGGCTGGTGTTCAGCATGATGATGGAGAAGGACAGGATGTAGCAGGTGTCTGGACACACACACAGACAGACAGGCTGGTGTTCAGCATGATGATGGAGAAGGACAGGATGTAGCAGGTGTCTGGACACACACACAGACAGACAGGCTGGTGTTCAGCATGATGATGGAGAAGGACAGGATGTAGCAGGTGTCTGGACACACACACAGACAGACAGGCTGGTGTTCAGCATGATGATGGAGAAGGACAGGATGTAGCAGGTGTCTGGACACACACACAGACAGACAGGCTGGTGTTCAGCATGATGATGGAGAAGGACAGGATGTAGCAGGTGTCTGGACACACACACAGACAGACAGGCTGGTGTTCAGCATGATGATGGAGAAGGACAGGATGTAGCAGGTGTCTGGACACACACACAGACAGACAGACACACAGACACACACACACACACACAGACACACACACATACACAGAATCTCTGTCAATGTTCCTGCCCACTTGGCCCCACACACAGCCCCCTATTTCAGAGTGTTGTCTGGCTAGGCTGTACTCTGGTACCTGTGGACTGGAACACTCCCGTGTTGCAGTCACAGTAACGAGAGGCGAAGGCCTCCATCATCCTATCGATCTTCTGGGCTTCCCCAGGCAGGCGGAAGCTCCACAGGAACTGTCTGCAACGACACACACACACACACACGCACACACACACACGCACACACACGCACACACACACGCACACACACACACAAGCTTGAACTGCAGGCACGAAAGGTGTTTATCATCAGTAGGAATAGACAGGACAGTAGCAACAGGCGTTCAGAGAGAAGGTGCAGGGAGCCCGTGAACTGACCGCAGAGCCTGAACCAGGTTGAGGTCGGAGAACTCATGAAGGTCCACGTAGGCCTTGAGGACCTTCAGGTGCATCTCCTCCCTGCAGAAACAAAAAACAGGAACGTGGTCAACAGACTGAAGACTGCTGTTGTCACCAGCCTAATCCTCCCAGTGATGACCACCATGACGACAGTCATCACACTAACTGTGAACCATGTTCAGTCCTGGTCAGGGGAATGAGCCCACTGATAGGGAGCCTATCGCTGGCTACCTCTCTCCCAGGAAGTTGCCGATGGCCGTTTTGTTGAGTCCTTCCTCCTTATACAGGAAGTCGGCCATCTTGTGTGCCGTACACTCCAGTAGCCCATGCTCCACCAAGTAGCCAATACCCTGCAAACAGACAAACGCTTAGAGACAAACCATGTCCTTCAATAACATACTCAACAACTCATACTGTGTTTCCAATTTCTTTAGACGAAATATGTTTTTGTTTTTAATCCACACATACTGTATTTCCACAGTTTTTTTTTAAATAACTATGACTGAATATGTAAGATAAAAACATAATGAAGCCTTGTCACAAATAAGACCTGGCTCATTCATTTATCATTTATTGTATGTCTAGCGATGTGTATATGTCTACATATGTATACACAACCTTTTGACATATACAATCGCAATTCTCTTCAGCCCACGGAGACCCTGTGGGGTGTGGGGTGTGTTGGGGGGGGGATGTGGTGAAAGTACAAGATTGAACATCCGTTCCAATTCGAGAAACAGGATGTGGTTCTCTCTCTCTGTGTGTGTCACTCCCCGCCCGCCTCGCAGCACTGGCTTCTCTGCAGACGCTGCATCCGCTCAGACTCCTGAGCGCGTCAGTTCTTCTCTCTCGCTCCCGTCGGCCAAACGTTTCAACACTCGATGTTTTGGATGTGTTTGTGTTTGACAGTGTTTCAGTATGAAGTGGTGAAAGAGGGCCCACGGTCTATGTGACGTGCCGCGACACGCTAAGTTGGTAACTAATCCTTGTCTCTGTCGAACGCTGTGTTTTCAAGTTAGTTCACATGATCCAGACCAATGGTTCCCAACCCTGGTCCTCAGGGCTCCCCTGTCCTTCATGTGTTAGATGTTTCCCTGCTCCAACACACCTGATTCAAATGAACGGTCATAAGCAGGCTTCTGCAGAGCTAGATAACGACCCATTCATTTGAATCAGGTGTGTTGGAGCAGGGAAACATCTTGAACATGCAGGGCAGGGGGCCTGAGGACCGGGGTTGGGAACCACTGATCCAGACG
The DNA here is from genome assembly GCF_038355195.1 of Osmerus mordax. NCBI lineage: Eukaryota > Metazoa > Chordata > Actinopteri > Osmeriformes > Osmeridae > Osmerus > Osmerus mordax. The sequence goes on along the minus strand of NC_090052.1, from coordinate 1,332,128 downwards.
AACACGTTAGTAAAACGTACCTTTTTCGGGTCTGTGTTGAATTTCTTTTTCCCACATAAGAACCTCTTGTTCCTCATTTGGATTTTGCTGTGGAGAGAAGGGAGATTGATCGACACACCAGTCATTCATGGTGATGGTGTTACCATGTCAGTTGTGAGTTAAGAGTCGATGCAGGGGCCTCAGATGTAACTCTCAGGGCTGCTGTGGTCGTCCTGCCAGGAACACCACGTTTGGTTTCATGTCGCTGACATATTTACCCTATTTATTCACACCCACACATAACCCACACGCACACATGCACACACATGGTATCTGTTTCTCTAGCAGACTATGGGACAGAGAGGAGGTGAGTGCTGGTGACTTCTCTCTCTGTCTCTCTCCTCTCTCTCTCCTCTTCTCTCCCCTCTCTCTCTCTCTCTCTCTCTCTCCTCTCCTCTCTCTCTCTCCTCTCCTCTCCTCTCCTCTCCTCTCCTCTCCTCTCCTCTCCTCTCCTCTCTCTCTCTCTCTCTCTCTCTCTCTCTCTCTCTCTCTCTCTCTCTCTCTCTCTCTCTCTCTCTCTCTCTCTCTCCTCTCTCTGTCTCTTTCATCTCTCTCTCTCTCTCTCTCTCTCTCTCTCTCTCTCTCTCTCTCTCCCTCTCTCCTCCCCCTTCTCTCTCTCCTTCTGAGAGGAGAGAAAGGATCTCAGGAGTTATACTTCTGAACCAAAAGGGGCTACGTCATTTCAATACTGCTTAACATCTGAACATCTCTGGTTCAAATAAACACACTGTCAGCAGGGGTGGTTAAAGGGGGGGGGGACATGGGGTGTTGGAACCCCATGTGCCCCCCCCCCCCCCTCCAACAGTAAACTTGGCTCCAGCTTGGCCTCCCCAGGTAGAATGGTCTAGAAGCTCTCCTTGCTGTCAGGACAATTGGATGCCAGACTCACCTCTGCTCCTGCAGCTCAGCGCTCTGTTCAGCGGTCATCTCGTCATCGCTCTCCAACCTCAGCTTCTGCAGAAGCAGGAAATGACACGGTGGTGACATGGCAAGTGCAGCTGCTTTGTCATTTGACATTTAGACCTCGTATGACTCGGTCAGTGTCATACGAGGTCAGTTTAGAAACACAGGTATCATCAGTTTTACTGTACGACGTCTGCGGAGCAATCGATCAGTTCATGAATTGATCGTTAGAGGATTTGTGAACCTCTGTGAGGTCAGTTAGGCCTGACTGTGTTTGGGGTGTGTGTGGTGTCAGTCTGGCCTGAAGGTGTGTGGGGTACAGACCTGTAGTTGGAGGGTGTTGCTCCACTCGGGGCCTTCCTGCCTCCGGGCCACGACACTGGAGGGAACTGTGGGTCAGTAAAAGAGTTTTACAAACTGGACTTTACTGCATGAGCCAACCAAAAAACGAAGGAAAGTCCTGTGTGCAAACCCTCCCTTTAAGCACTTCAATCTGGTGATTTGTCAGTGAAGTGCATTGACAGCCTTACAGCTACACCCATTGCATGCAGCATGTTTCAGAGGTGGGTTAAAGATTCCAGCTGCAGTAACCACGGTGATGCATGCAGTGTGTACTTCTGAAGCTCACACAGGACATGCGGTTCCATACAATTGGCTTTCGACCGTTTTGGAGTTCGACAGGCACTCCCACATAGCTGCCCGTCTGTGGCCTGTTTTCCTTAAGACAAGATGGTCTTACTCGTCACTTTTGAACATGATCAGTGATCAGATAACTGGGGTTACAGCTACTCAGCAGTACAGTATAAATGTACAGTCCATAATGCATTCTGTCTGGTAAGAGGATGTCACATAAGCTTACATGTAGACATATAACTCACAGTGTAGCACTTAACAGTCTAACTTTGTCAAAGTTACATACCTTATAATTGACCATCATGTAGCATATTATTTTACTCTCTTTGCCATCATCACTAGGCTAAAAGTTAACTCTGGTCAGTGAAACACCTTTTCCTGCTACAGAGCAAGTCTAAGTAAATAAAAACGTTTTTGGTATTGCTGTCCCTGTAAATCATGTGGGTAAAAAAGTGACATGACAATCAGATTCCGAACGTACCTTTTCCCCAAAGGAAGCTGTCCTTTCTCCGGCACCCCATGTTGTAGTGGCTGGCAGACTGAAGCTAAACAGGAAGCATGTGTCGGAGCGACCCTGCTGATGACAGGGCGGCAATGATCAGCCCAGAGGAACAGCGAAACACAATCACTTCACCAGTCAAGTGTTCATCAGTGGTGATGATGGCGGCGCATTGATGAGATGTGTCTTCTGCTTCTGGATGTAGATAGATCAAATGTCATAGACAGTTGGTTGGTAGAACTAACTTTTTGCATCAAGAGCCCTTTACTACAGCAGTACTCTACTGTCAGGGGGTGGGTGAAACAGATAATGCAGTAGGGTATCTTAATATTTGGCCCCACCTAGCGGGCATGAAGACAGCCTTAATTTCCGATCATATCTTGGCTGCTGTTTTCTGTTCGAGCAGATAAAGAAGAGAATTGGATTAATCAATAAAATGGGGCCTATATATATTTTAAATCGATTGAATTCTCCTCGTGGAATAGATTCTAAGTATTGCAAAGATACAGTTTAGAAGGAGTTTAAACTGTCTCAACATCCTGCTATCTGTCGATCAGATCGTGGTGATGCGCTGCGCTCGAGCGCCCCACTCGTCTGCACCGTAAATCAAGAGCGCGCTTGAGACGGGCGTTGGAACTCAGAAGATAGCTAGACACGAACTTGTTTCCTGTACTTCGCTCTATCACTTCGCCCTGACATTTAGTAAACAGCAGGGGTTTCTTTCAGCACTTGGACAATGCAAGCCATCAAATGTGTGGTGGTTGGGGATGGGTAAGTGTGTGAAAAAAGTTTTTTACTTACTTTACTAAACACCTCATCCACCGTTCATCCGGAGCGATTCAGGTACCGGCAGGGTGTGGACATGTACAGTTGCATCAGGAATTCAAGGTGTCACATGTTACATAGTTTTGTGAGGGTTATCATGAAAAATAAATACATATTATATTTGAGTTTTAAGGAAAGTTTCGTTCTAGTTAATGTAGGGCTTGATGTTCAGAACAGAGGTTCATGTGTATATCTGCCTTACAGACATGGGGATGTTAACAGCGAGAGCATCGCAGCAAAGTTGGTTTCTGGCAAACAGTACTGGACTATTAACTCAGAATTATTCAAACATCACCTGGTGCCGCGAAAATTGTCAAATCGTTTTGGTTTTTGTAATTCTCCAAACATTGAACATTTTAGGTCGTTTTGACCTAAAAAAGGAACTAGCAATATGTAAATGCACCAGGAAGAAGGAAGTTCTTTTGCAAGATTTCTTACAAAATGGATTCTGAGATGCAATCTTCTAACAAGAGATGGAGAGAGATAAAGATGGTAGAGTAGCTATAGTTAAGCAAAATACAATTCTCAAAGGCTGTGGATAGAATATAATCTGGAATATAATCTGGAATGTAATATGTCCCTATTTGAAATCCAGTTTCTTCACTGTGTGTTTCAGTGCAGACAGCTATAGTTCCTCTGGTGTGCTTTTTACAATGCAACCCATGTAGTTCCTCTTTTCACAGTTTGCCCTTCAAAAACAGGTGACACGAGTATTTAATGGAAGTACATGCTCAGTCTCGGAGGGTTCAAACACTGAACTAAATTAAACATTTAAAAGCCTCTGAATTGGTGTTTCCGGTTCACATTCAAGAGGGCCTGTAGATCATGAGACCAGTCACTGACCTATAGGAAGACAGGGAGAGAGAGTAGATCATGAGACCAGTCACTGACCTATAGGAAGACAGGGAGAGAGAGTAGATCATGAGACCAGTCACTGACCTATAGGAAGACAGGGAGAGAGAGTAGATCATGAGACCAGTCACTGACCTATAGGAAGACAGGGAGAGAGAGTAGATCATGAGACCAGTCACTGACCTATAGGAAGACAGGGAGAGAGAGTAGATCATGAGACCACTCACTGACCTATAGGAAGACAGGGAGAGAGAGTAGATCATGAGACCAGTCACTGACCTATAGGAAGACAGGGAGAGAGATCCTCTGGATTGGGTCATAGACCCTGGCATGCTGCAACACTGTCATATAACAGAACTTGTCAACTATCCTAGTTGTGAATAGTAATATTATTACATAATTTTATTATTTATTATCATTATAAGAATGTTACCTTTGATTTAAAGGTGCCTTTCAAGGCACCCAAGGACACCTTACAGCATAAACACACATGAACAAAATGAAGAATACAAAAACACAAACATACAGTACAGATCAGACATGCAGATGAAGGATCAGTGAAGCTATGATCTTAAAGAACGTTTGGGAATGTAAACGTGAAGGCGCTCTGATAAAGAAAGAGCAGCCAAATGACGAGGAGTTCTGTAGTGGTGAAGGAACATGGGACTGAATGAGCTAGCGTTGTTTCTGCGTCAGCCTGAACGTGAAGCCCAGACTGAGAGGTCCACGCACGCATGCACGACTTCCGCTGCCATGGCGCCAGCTACGTTTGCAAAAGCTCCACGTGTGGTTGCTGTGGGTTAGGGGGAAGGTGTGACACGAGCTCCACGTGACAGCCAGGGCCTTAGTTAAAAGAATCTTAGGGGGGGTAAAAAAAAAAGATCAAATAAATCAGTTTCAAATGGAGATATTTCAAAAAGGGTCCATATGTCCTTGTCATCACCCGCCAGCCCCCCTGCAACGACCCTGACAGCCCCCCCGCACCCCCGCCCCGAACCTCCACCACCCCACAATCTCCCTTTCAAGACGACCCCATGCAGAGCAGTAGCCCGTGAGAGGAAGACAGGTGCTTAAACATTCATAAGAGTTCACAGAGAGGAAGATGGAAGGACATGAAAGATGAAACAGGCCAGAACTGATCATGCTGTGTTGGAGGTTAAAAAAGACTGATTTTATTTTCCACCACTGTGGAACATTTCTATTCGAACTTGAGCTCAAATAGGCCAAAGGAAAACATCACGGGTGTTGAATTTAGACAGGATGCAAATATTCTCGTCCTCACTGTATCTTCCCCAGATAGATGATCAGTTTTAGTCGAGGTTTGCCAGATTACTATTCTCAGTTGTACGTTGGTCTGTTTTTTTTTAGGTCAGTTCAGACTAGAAAGTAGCACATCATACTCACTCAATTTGAACCAAATCTATGACTTTAACTACCAGGCTGGCTTTTGAAGTCAGATTGTGTGACTATGTCTTCACTGTACTACAGATTCATTGTGTAACTTTCATGATTCCTTCACAACTAAGGAGTTCATTTTTAAACTTCAGTCAGGCTTTAAATATCGGCAGTGTGTAAAAGGTGTAGGACCACAGAAGATGGCCTATGGTTCAAGCTGTCGTCAAGCAGCTTGTTCACACTTCATCTATGACACACCGCCCACGGACAAGGCCATCTGTGTCGCCTCTGCTGAGACTGAGAGGGAGAGGAGGACAAGAGGAGTGGAGAGAAAGAAGGAGAAGAAGAGAGAGAGAGGGAGAGAGAGAGAGATAGGGGAGAGAGAGAGGGAGAGAGAGAGGTCTGGAAGCCAGTTGGAGAGTAGGAGTACTGGAACCAGGAGGTCCCTCTGCTCTGACTCAAAGCACAACCAACTTTATGTGTGTGTGTATGTGCTTGTGTGTGTGTGTGTGTGTATGTGTGTGTGTATGTATGTGCTTGTGTGTGTGTGTGTGTGTGAATGTGCTTGTGTGTGTGTGTATGTGTGTGTGTTTGTATGTGTGTGTGTGTGTATGGGTGTGTCTGACTCAGAAGGGCACGGTTAGAGACACACACATACACACACACATCTGCCCTCCTGATTTGCATGGATGCTACTGTTAACCCAAGGATCAGCATTCTGAACAGATCTCCAGATCTCAGTGTTTCCAGCCTCAGGTGTTGTTTTCCAGCTCTCTGCTGCTTCCCTTCCTGAGCATTCCTCTATCCTGCCTGTACTCGCAGGTAGCGGCTGTTCTCAGGAATTCCCTCCCCGATGCGCCCTCGTTCAGCCCTTTCTGTCAGGGCTGACTCTGTGTTGGGTAATGAAGTCAGAGAAATCTGATCTCTAATTCATTAACAGAACGCAGGCCAGTTTGAAAGAGTCCTTCAACCTGGTAATCCATCACGTCACACTGTGTGTGTCTGTGTGTGTGTGTGTGTGTGTGTGTGAGAGATGGATTTCAAAGCTGCATCGGTCCTCTTCACTTCCCTTCTCCTCTCTTTCCAGTCGTGATTTTGATGGAAATTATAAAGACACAGGAAGATTAGTAATGGACATTTTGTATTGTGCTAACGCATTTCCAAAATATCGCCAAGGGGCTGTTTAAACTCCGTTTTGACTATCAGATATAAGACGTTTGAGACAATAACCAATCATAGATTCCAATGTTCAGGCAACAAAAGATCCAATGTTTCGATCTACCCCTCTCTAAAGTCCACTTATACAATGTGTGCCAAAGTAAAGATGTTTTCGTGTCCTTGTCTGTTGACAGAGTGTGTCTGGGTGTGACCACGTTCGCTTCTCAACGCTGTCTTGCAGCAGAGCACGTGTGTGTGCGCGTGTGTGTGTGTTGGCACACGGCTGATTTCCCCATCTGTGTTTCAGCGCTGTGGGGAAGACATGCCTGCTCATCAGCTACACCACCAACGCCTTCCCTGGAGAGTACATCCCCACCGTGTGAGTACACACACACACACACACACACTAGCCAGCGTCCAACAGAACACTCACTGACACTCAGAGGAGAAGTTGCATCATCTTGCTCCTCACATTATGCCAAACTAGATAAGAGATGTTTATGTATCAGCTTCACTTGTAATTGAGGGAGTTCATTTCAGAGTGTGTGTGATGTCACTGTCACTGACCCTGTGATGTCACTGTCACTGACCCTGTGTTGTTCTGTGCATCTGACAATAAAAGATTTGAACTTGAACTGATGTTTCGCTGTCCTGCAGGTTTGATAACTACTCTGCCAACGTGATGGTGGACAGTAAGCCGGTTAACCTGGGGCTGTGGGACACGGCAGGACAGGAAGACTACGACAGACTCAGACCGCTGTCTTACCCGCAGACGGTACACACACACACACACACTAACACACTAACACACTCAAACACACAGTACTCACTATTGCACACAATGGTTTACATTTCTCACATGACATCTCAGTATCGTAAACAGCAGTATCGACAGTGTGCCAGTGTGTTGTGTTGTGTTATCGTTGACCAGCTGTTGTGTTGTATTGTGTTATCGTTGACCAGCTGTTGTGTTGTATTGTGTTGTATCACGGCTGACCAGCTGTTGTGTTGTATTGTGTTATCGTTGACCAGCTGTTGTGTTGTATTGTGTTATCGTTGACCAGCTGTTGTGTTGTGTTGTGTTATCGTTGACCAGCTGTTGTGTTGTATTGTGTTATCGTTGACCAGCTGTTGTGTTGTGTTGTGTTATCGTTGACCAGCTGTTGTGTTGTGTTGTGTTATCGTTGACCAGCTGTTGTGTTGTATTGTGTTATCGTTGACCAGCTGTTGTGTTGTATTGTGTTGTATCACGGCTGACCAGCTGTTGTGTTGTGTTGCTCCTCCAGGATGTGTTCCTCATCTGCTTCTCTCTGGTGAGCCCGGCCTCTTTTGAGAACGTCAGAGCCAAGGTGAGTCCAAGGACCACACACACACTGACACACACACTGACACACACACTGACACACGCACACATACTCACACACTAACACACACACTCACTCACACACTTACACACTCTACACACACACAGGTTTACATTCAGTACACACAGGTGCAGAGCGTATCTATATTTAATCACCATTATTACTCACATACATACTCACTGAAGATTCACCTTTAGCCGGTACAGGAACAACTTAGAGGACATAGTGCCTCCTACAGCAGAGGATTGACTGTAGATCATGAATCCTGCAGCATCTCCACATATGCTACACACACATTCTGAAACCCAGGGGTCTGGGGTCTGGGGTCAGGGGTCTGGGGTCTGGGGTCAGGGGTCTGGGGTCAGGGGTCTGGGGTCAGGGGTCTGGGGTCAGGGGTCTGGGGTCAGGGGTCTGGGGTCAGGGTATCAAACTCTGTGTAAATGAATCCGTAAAAGTACGCTTCCGGAGAAAACTGAAAAACAGGCCAAGTGTTTTTTCATGGACCTGAAACCTGAAGGCGTTATTACGCGTATGCGCCTTCCTACATTTGACACCATGATGTCTTAAACACCTCCTTGCCTCCGCATATTTGCAAAAGTACGCAGTTAGTCTTCTGTTTGGCATTCGCGGCTGTGGCCAGTCAGATATGAATTAAGCGTTGAAAAGCCAAGCTTCCAGATCTCAAGGACAAGTATTGGAGAAGCGAGGTGAGTCTGTAGGCAAACACTGGAGCGTTATTGTTCTGAGACCTTACTGAGTAAGAGAAGATCGCCTTCGGTGTCCTCATCCCACAGGCTGTGGCGTTCTGTGGTGTTTACAGAACAAGGTGATCACACACACAAAGGCAAGCACGCACGCACACTCTCGCACATTCACACACACACATGCTCACGCACACATGCACACACACTAACTCACAAGTGAGTGTGTTTGCATGTCACTCTGTTGAAGCGAGCTGTCCTTGGGCTTGTGTCACCGCTGGCAGCAGGTGGGGAAGGTCTGGAGGAGACTGGATCGTTCCTCGGGCCTCTGGATCGTTCCTCGGGCCTCTGGATCGTTTAGCTGTGAACATCGGAGCCCTGGTATCCATGACATTAGACTGCCATGGCTGTCACAAGCAGCCTGTTGTTTTGTCCAAAATATTCAGTTTTTCATTTGGTTGTTTAGCAGAAACTTAATTATTACTAGTATTATTTAATGACACACAAGTTCCTCAAGCTACAGTTTTACTGTGTTTTCAACCCCCCTCCACCACCATGTTACCATGTCATCAAGTCTCCATGGTAACATTACTTTATTTAAATAGAAATACAGAGCGATTAGAAAGCCTGTAGGTGACAAATCGGAGTGTATTTAGAGAGGGAAGCTAGGCGGACTTTGTGGGGGTGGCCTTACCTGGCAGAGACGTGATATGCCTTCACAACGCTGTGATAATTGACTCTCAAAAGGAGCAGTAATTTGATCGTGTTGTCTGTGGTTATTACGTCCGTGGACCCCTCAGTGTAGAGCCTGTGTGAATCCGCAAAGAATCAAATATCTATTAAATGCAGCTTAATTGTTTTTGGGGAGGCATTAGCTCTGGTGATTTCTGCGAGTGTTTTGTCTGCAAACGTTTCAAAACATCTCTCGCGGCGTCTCTCACCTCGCTCCTCTGAAAGCCTCAGCCTGCAGTTGACAGTGATGAAAGCTTTCTCCAAGGTGAACGTTGTAACTGATAGAAAGAATGTGCCTGGCCCCTCACTAGCTCACTCTGGGGAGTTGACTGTTTGACAGACATCGTTCAGTTTTGTTGTGAATAAATTGTGATGCTTACAGGCTTGGGAGGTTTATCTACCATGCTTCAATTATTATTATTATGATATTATTATTTGTGTGTGTGTGTTTGTATGGTCTTGTTTAACTACCCTTAATAAACCAAGCAAACCAGGCGCCGTGGGGACATAGTCTTGGGCCCCACAACATCAAGTGCTATTTCTAGGGGGGTTTAGATGGTTTAGGGTTAGTCACAGGGTCAGATTTAAAATTAAGGGATTAAGTTGGGAGTAGGGATAACACGATTTTGAATGGTTGTGAATTGGCGGTCCTCACTAGGATGGTCTAACCAACCTGTGTGTGTATGGTGATGTGTGTTTGTGTGCTCCCTCTAGTGGTACCCCGAGGTGCGGCACCACTGCCCCTCCACCCCCATCATCCTGGTGGGCACCAAGCTGGATCTGAGGGACGAGAAGGACACCATCGAGAAGCTGAAGGAGAAGAAGCTGGCTCCCATTACCTACCCACAAGGCCTTGCACTGGCCAAGGAGATAGGTAGGATACTCCCACCGTCCACAAGTCATCTGTGCGTTACTCACCAACTCTTCACCATCTCACCACACGTGAAAGGAGATCTAGAGGAATTTTTCCTTGTTTTATTTGATCATAGTTAGTTTTTTTCCATGTGCAATTAATTAATGCATAACAGTTAGTGCGATAAGCACAACTGTCAAATACGGATTTTTTCCCTGTCATTCATTAATGTAACACTTTTCAAGTGGAACCTTTTGGAATGTGATAAAAGGCTATTTTTAATTTTCAACACCTACACAGGCTACCAGGCAAAACAGTAATTAAATTCACTGTAAATGAAATGCAAAAGCAAGGCCACTATGCCTACGATTTCAAGTCAATAAGACTATGGGCCAGATAGCAGGAGCACATGGCAGGTGTCGACCATGCCAAGTCTCCCCTAAGTCCAAAGACCAGCAGGCAGAAGGAGGGAGGGATGGACAGCAGGCAGCTACAGTACTAAAGTCCTCAGTTATAAAAAAAAAGAAGCTGTTCCCCTTACAACAAGCGTACGCCCTGGAACAATGTGTTGTCCTCGGCAACGTGAGCGGTAACCACGCGTGTGTGTCATTCCCAGACTCGGTGAAGTACCTGGAATGTTCCGCCCTGACCCAGCGAGGGCTGAAGACCGTGTTCGACGAGGCCATCCGGGCGGTTCTCTGTCCCCAGCCCACCAAGGTGAAGAAGAGAGGCTGCCAGCTGCTCTGAGCTCGCTCGCCCACTCTCACCACCTCAGGGATCCAACACAAAGGAAATGTTACATTTACATATTAGACTATAGTATTTTGTTCGTCTCCTCTCTTTGAACTTTGTTTAAAATCTGTGTGAAAGTATACCTGGGATACACTTCTGTAACCTCCCGCTGTTCTGGAAAGCTGTACAGTACTGGGTACTTGATGTGAAGCACGGATGTGCAGGTTTGGGTGCTTTAGAATGGTTCAGATGTTATCCAATATCCTAAACCTGTTGATTTGTAACAACAACATCCAAATCAATAGTTGATCGTTCATATGATTCTGTCAGATGGTATTACTGAGATATTGCTTTCTCCTATTTTTCTATTATGTTTTGCACAAAAATAGTGATTAATTTGACGATCAAATTCTGTCCTTGGCAGTTATCTTGACAGAGTATCTTGAGTCTTACAGAAATAGGATGAGGGGTTTAGTGGGTTCCTCAATATTGGATTAAAAACTGAGTTTACAAAAACTTCATATACATTTTGTTAGCTTCAGGGCTGTGGAATTAGGTTGTCATGTGTCTAAATATGTAATACTACAGAATTGTTTTCAGTCTTTAAAAATAAACTTGGCTTTTCAGAAGCAGAGGTGTATTGATTTTCACCGCAGGCGTCCCGTTTTCATTTTGTCTGATGAGTTGCGGGAATTGCGTTGAGTGTGAGTGAGTTTTGCAGACAGGAGAAAATGAAGGGCTTTATTCTCCTGAATCACAGGGCTCTCGCCTCTGAAACCCTCTGATCCCTCCTGCTGGCGAGCATTCTCCTAGCAAACAAGGATCTTTCAATCAAAAGTTTTTGACAAAGTGGCAAATCACTTTTCCATTTGTTTTATTTAACTCCCACTCACAAACACATTACACGGCTCCTTTTGTTTGGTGTTCAGTGATTCTTTCTAGTTTTGGCTTGTTCTGTGAGTAAAGACTGCTTAGAGCGCCACAACACATTTAGAAAGCAGAATCATCTTAACGATCAGATTTTAAACGTTGCTTCATGAATATCTGACCCTAGATCTGACACACACATGGTGAACCAGACAGACAGTCAGACAGACAGACAGGTAAAGACTTCAATCAGACTCTCCATCACAGAGATCAAAGGGCTGAAGCCAAACTTTGAAGGTACCCCTGTAGCTCACCAGGTAAATGCACATACCGCATAGGCTGAGTCCTCACCACAGCAACCTGGGTTTGAATCCGGCCTGGGCTCTCTCTCTCTATGACTTTCATGTCACACTTCACTAAGAAACTGTCCAATAATGGCAGAAAATATATCTGAAAAGGGAAACACTTGCACAGCTTGAGCCTGTACCTTCCATGAGAAGAGGAGAATGGGTTTGGTACAAGCAGGTCATGCTGCACTAACAGTCCCGTGCAGAGCAGATTCATAAAGTACATTGCAGGGTCCCACTTGCGGAACACATCAATTACTGTCGTGCCGCCTCAGGACTCCAGCAGGAAGCTAAGTACTGTAGGAGAGATGGGACTCCAGCAGGAAGCTAAGTACTGTAGGAGAGATGGGACTCCTCCAGCAGGAAGCTAGGTACTGTAGGAGAAATGGGACTAGCAGGAAGCTAGGTACTGTAGGAGAGATGGGACTAGCAGGAAGCTAGGTACTGTAGGAGAGATGGGACTCCTCCAGCAGGAAGCTAGGTACTGTAGGAGAGATGGGACTCCTCCAGCAGGAAGCTAGGTACTGTAGGAGAGATGGGACTCCAGCAGGAAGCTAGGTACTGTAGGAGAGATGGGACTCCTCCAGCAGGAAGCTAGGTACTGTAGGAGAGATGGGAATACAGCAGGAACTCAGGTGTGATCCAGGTTCAGTCTTCCCTGCCTTCTCGTCCATTCAGAATCTTGGCATTTTGCGATGAGTTCAAGGTAGTTTGAACACCCAGCACCTGATCCTGCTGTGCTGCAAAGGCATGGAGGACTCCACGCTCCTCACAAACACAAGATCTGTGAAGGGCTCTCTCCTTTACTCTGGATCTCATCAGGATTCACGCCCAGCCCCAGAAACCAATTACACGGCCTGGGTGGTGGACCTGCAGAGAACAGTGACTCTCCGTGTGCAATTACCTCCCAGCACATCCACAGGAGGCTCCCGCGGTCTAGCTTCTCAGCATCTCCCCTGGAGTCACGGCATCTGTAAGCATTTCAAAACAAGGAACCGTTTGCGATATGCCTTTAAAACTAACAGAGATTAATGTGCTGAGAGTTGGTCTCCCCCCAGAGAGGAGTCAGACTTCAGCCTAATTAGGATGAAGAGATCCGCTGAGTTGTTCCTGTGGAGCACCAGCTGACCCCCGGTAGCGAGGCGTCTGCTCTCGACCCCGCTCTGCTGGGCCCTGAGGCAGAGTCACCGGGCCCTCCTCTCAGGGCGCTCCTCCATCGCTGGACGTCGCAAATGATTGCGGGAAGAGAGGTGGTTTGGGCGTGTGTGGAAGCCGGTTCTCTAATCCGATAGTACTGGATCGGGAGTGGGTGGAGGGCTCCGTCACCCAGACATGGATTAAGCCTAGTTTTAGACTTAAATCTTTTTACATTTAGTCATTTAGCTGACGCTCTTATCCAGAGCGACTTACAGTAAGTACAGGGACATCCCCCTCGAGGCAAGCAGGGTGAAGTGCCTTGCCCAAGGACACAACGTCATTTGGCACGGCCGGGAATCGAACTGGCAACCTTCAGATTACTAGCCCGCTTCCCTAACCACTCAGCCACCTGACTCTGATTATTATGTTTTTTTTCGTTTTTAATTTAATTGTTCTTTTACTTTAGGAATAGGCTTAATCCATGACTGGGACACTGGGCCTCGATGTGCTTCAGCTAACCGCTGTTTACATGACCTAAGATGGTTCGTCTGCAATGTGAGGGAATCTATTTAGTTTATTTTAGACACTTTTCTTGTTGACTGATCGGCCCTTGAGTGTGGTGCCTTCAGCCTCCGACCAAAGACAAAAACTATAGAAGCAGTTGCCAGTATAGATTGGAGGGATTTGCTGTGTTTCCCTCTATGCTTGTCATACTGTTGGGTGAATAACTAACCTTGAGGAAATAAGAGAGGAGAGAAAAAGAGTGTGTTTGTGTGTTTTGTGTAGATGTCTGTGTGTGTGTTGGTGTTGTGAGTGTATGTGGTATGTGTGTGTGTGTGTGTGTAGTACACACATGTGAGTGTTTGTATGCGTAATGTGTTTAGTATACGTGTGTGTATGTGATATGTTGTGTGTGTGTGTAGGAATGTGCAGGGGTGTGTAGGTGTGTGTGTGTGTGCCCGTGTGTCAGCATTCAAAATTAATGTCTTTCAAAACAATTATTCAAGCATCTACAATAAACCAGCTATCATAATAGCTGGTTTATATCATAATAATTCTAAAATGAATAGACCTACAGCACTAGAGACTCATTATGACTAATACCACAAGTTAAAACCAGAGTGTTGTTGAACTACAGCTCTTTGTCATGAGAGCTGACACTTACAGATCACCCCTCGCATTTCCACATCAGTGGGACGTTTCTGTATTACAGTTTTTCTCGATTGCTAACACACAAAAATGGTACGTGTAAGCCATCCTCACAAAACCCTTTTGCCAATACCCAGAAGAAAGACCATGTACCCCAGTCTTTAAACACAATTTACCCTTTTTGACACATTACTCAGGTTCATTCACACTTCTTTGCAAAAGTCTAAACACACCTCTCACTTTTACGACACAATTGTCACCATGATGTCATTCAGAAAACACTGCCGTTTGATAAGTTAACTCAAACCAGCGCAATTCAAACACCCTTAACAACCAATTATCCATGTGTAAGCACTAACAAGCAAATATACTCAACAAGCAATCAGGGGTTTGGAATGAATACAAAGGTAAGCTCATCTGTACTTTGAAATCATGGATGCAAATATCAGAGGAAGAGGCAGAATTGTCAGAATGAGAGGAAAGGAAGAGGCAGAGGAAGAGGAAGAAGAACAACAATCTCAAATGAGATCCATGCCACACTATGACAGAACAACCTTCTCCAAGCCATGGAAAAAGCTTGTGGGGACATTGCTCTGGAGTCTTGTCAGCGATGGCTCAGGCCTTCAAGGGCATTTTCCCTGCTGTTTGGCTAGAGAAAACATTGCCTGTGATGTTGAGAAAAATCTCTGGCCTGACCCTGATCAGAGAAAGGATGCTGGGAGTCAGATGGCTGAGTGGTTAGGGAATCGGGCTGGTAATCAGAAGGTTGCTAGTTTGATTCCCGGCTATGCCAACCAAATGACGTTGTGTCCTTGGGCAAGGCATTTCACCCTACTTGCCTCGGGGGAATGTCCCTGTACTTACTGTAAGTCTCTCTGGATAAGAGCGTCTGCTAAAATGACTAAATGTAAATGACCCAGAATGAACAGTACTGTAGCGTACTCAAGCCCTGTTACCCAGTTCAAAATGATTTGTTTATTTCCTTGTTTTCTTAGTCTTTGTTCCCCAAATTACAATTTACAGCAATGAATTGGTGTTGTTGACTAAAAGTACTACTATTTGTATAGTGTGACCACTACAGTAACAAGAGCTCAAAATGCAATTGCTGTATAATGTAAATAGAAAATAAACAGCCTGTAAAAATGATAATTGCAGTATGTGTGAGTTTTATGATTTACATCATGTCAAACTGGGTGGAACATCTCAAATTCAGGGACACGTTATATTCAATGGTTCTTGAAAACTTTTTCAAATATTGTTTTGAATTCCTCCCAGCAGTGTGTAAAGGGTATTCAGAAGGTTGAATTTATTTGAGGGCTTTGTGTGTATTTTGAATGCAAAGTTAGGTTTATACGACAAATACGTAATATGGTTTTGACTACAGTGTTTGATTTTGGGTCAAAAGTCAAGGGTTTGGCCAAAACAATGTAAGTATGAAGATGTATGTTTAGAGTTTGGAGAAATCCCAGTACACATTCAAGAAATGTGTCTAATGCAAATGAGAAAAACTGTAAACTGTATCTGACTGTGTCACAGTAACACTAGGCATGGAGGAACCATCACAATAGGAGTCCTAAGGGCTGCCCGTCTTGGAGCACACAGTGGCGTTCCAGCCCTGCCAGTCACCCTGAGAGCCAGTGCTTCATCAGCTTGTGTTGAAGCTGATGAAGACGCCAGCCAGGGAGGGAAGAGGGTGACATCCTCGTAGCAACAGGAGGCTGAGAGAGGGAGAGAGAGTGTGAGAAAGAGAGAGGGGGGACCGAGTGTGGAAGGGACTGGGGCAGCAGGTGACGGGAGAGAAGAGAGCGAGAGAGAGAGAGAGAGAGAGAGACAGAGAGACAGAGAGACAGAGAGATAGAGAGAGAGAGAGAGAGAGAGAGAGAGAGAGAGAGAGAGAGAGAGAGAGAGAGAGAGAGAGAGAGAGAGAGAGAGAGAGAGAAATAGAAAGGGAGGGAAAGGGAGAGGGAGAGAGTATGAAAGAGAAAGAGACAAAGACAGACAACATACAGATAGAAATATCGAAAGAGAATAATAATATCCATCAGGAGAGGAACTGCAGTGCAGATCTGATGTTCTGTAGATGTGCTGCAGCTGTTGATCCGCCTGTCATTGTTGTAAGCAGGCACCTGATGTCATCCTTGTGGCTGGTGTCACAGCCAGGTGTCTGTGGACGTGCAATAGGGCCCTCTCCTCAACTGTGGAGGCAGAAGTACTGTGTTTATGTGTGTGACCTTTGGTGCACCATGGGAGCTCGGTGTCCCTGGCTGCAGGCCTTTCCCACGGTTCAGAGAGGGCGTTGGAGGAAAACCTACCAATCTGATGACCAGTCACACACAGTCCACACATGACACCTCTGCAGTCAAGGGCCATGTCACATGGGTGGGTTGTCTGGGCATTGTGGATCCTCACTCCAGATATGTTGTGATAGCTATTGAACTGTCAGTAGTCGGTAAGGACAGAGACTTTTGTGTCTGAGAAAAGGTGATTCAGTGGTTAGTTTGACCATGATCAACGGCAGAGAGGGGTGTGACTCACTGAAAGTATTGAGTGATTGATTTTCCTTCACAGGCTACCTAGATTTACATTTACATTTACATTTAGTCATTTAGCAGACGCTCTTATCCAGAGCGACTTACAGTAAGTACAGGGACATTCCCCCTGAGGCAAGTAGGGTGAAGTGCCTTAAAAAGTGCCTTAGATGAACCCCTTAAAATCTGGCTCGCTAGATCTTAAGGCAGAACCAAGAAAAAACATTACATTTACATTTAGTCATTAAGCAGACGCTTTTATCCAAAGCGACTTACAAGAAAGAGCAATGGGTGCATAGGTCAATGATCATAATCAAAATACAATTGTTTTGCTGCAGTCATTGGTAAAGAAACACTGGGCACTATCAGTTAAGCAACTGGCAACGGTGGGCATTTTACATTTAGTCATTTAGCAGACGCTCTTATCCAGAGCGACTTACAGTAAGTACAGGGACATTCCCCCGAGGCAAGTAGGGTGAAGTGACTTGCCCAAGGACACAACGTCATTTTGCACGGCTGGGAATCGAACTGGCAACCTTCAGATTACTAGCTCGACTCCCTCACCGCTCAGCCATCTGACTCCCTATTTTTATATTTGCATTTCATTTATTTAGCACCGTGCACAGTAATATAGCGCTACCCTTGCGTTTAGCGTTCAGGATTTACATATATTAATTACGCAGCATTAAGTAGAACGTTTGATGAATCCATGGGTCTGTTTAATAGCCTTCAATATATGCATCACTCTATGCGATGAAGATCTTCCAAAGTAACAGTGCAAAGCATATTCATGTTAATATTATGAAGAGAGGGATTTTCAGGGCGCAGAGGGGAATGTAATCGAGGGGAGATCTCCCCATAGCCTCACTCCCGCGCACATATACGCACACGGTTTCATTTCAACGCCTCCTACTTCGCTCCGTGGGGCGGCTGAGAGCAGGAGAGCAGCGTTACCTAGTTACAAGCGAGAGATGGTGAGACGAGTAATGTTATGCCGGTGTCTTTTCCAAACATTAGGTCTGGGAATTGGATCAGGTGGAAACTAAAGTGAGTAAGCCTAACGTTTATTAAACGGAAGAAACCTACCGAGTTCTGACCGTCAAAACAGTTCCTTTTGGCAAATTCCACCCTGAGCTATTACGCTGTAGTCTACTACCTGGAAGTTTAGCCTAGTTAATTTATTTTTAAAAGCGTACCTTTATCAACACGTTTGCGGACCAAAATCCAACATTCAAAAGTCGCCTCTAGTCTGTGAGGTAAGTTTTTTTTTTTTTTTTTCTAAAACTAGCCTATTTATTATGAAAAGTAGGCTATAACAACTGCCAGAGGTATTTCTGCGGTCTTTCTACTAAACACGCTGCCTTCTATCGTTTCTTTGCGGGGTTCATTTTTTATGAAACATTGGGATAGTTCTAACAAAAACATATTCAAGGCCATTATTGTAGCATCAAATTAAACTTTTTTTATGGGATAAACTGTAACATCCAACCCGTCGCATGGTTATTTTTACTGTTACGATCTCGCCTTCTCATACAATTGATGTCCCTCATCATTATAGTCACCTACTGCTTTATCAATGCATTACAATTCAGATATATGTAGACAAGTTTAGGCTATTTAACTTGTAGGCTGTGTGTGGCCGCTCTCGCGAGTAAAATATCAAAGGTGTAGGCCTAGCCTATAGGCAAATGATACGATTTTCAGCAGTCTAGTTCTTCAGCGGTTTGTAATTGGTCACACTTAGCACTAACACTTATCTCTGGGGAAGAGAAACTGAAATAATTGCGCGCACGGGCCTGCGAACTGAGATCGAAGCCAGTTTCAGCGCTGAACCTCTTCTGTCAATCAAAGCGACCAGTGCTAGAGGAGTCTCATGATGGCTGATGGACCGCAGATGACCACCACGCTGTCTGCCTGCTTTTGCATAATTGACTTCTTCTCTTCTGTCATTCTGCACGAGTCTTGTGTTCTGCACGGTATTCATTTGTATTGATCCCAGCCTTGAGATGGGAACAGACCGGCCTGGGAACAGTATTTAATTGTATTGAACAGATCACACTGTTCTGTCAGAGCCACACTTACAGCCAGATTGCACTTGTCAGAGTGGCCTTGCTCAGACAAGAGCTTCTAGTTAGGACACAGTCTTGCAGGAGCATGCCAGTGATAAATATGTGTGGCTCTCTCTAGAGTGATTAATTATCATGGTGTCAGTCATCTCCACCTGCCTACCTGCAGAGTGAATGGGGCTAACGATTCCTCACCTGACAGTGGCGCTCTTCAACGGAGCCTGCTCGATAATTCAAGACAGTCATGAATGTCCAATTACGCACGGCATAAAACTACGTTTTTATGCTTGTTCGTGTGTGCCTGGACGCAGGGGCGTAGCGCGTAAGTTGTTTTCAAATGCGGACGGGACTGATTTTTAGAAATAATTGAGGATGCGTGTTGAAACAATGAACAACTCAAAGAAAGGTGAAGAACTGTTGAATATTCAGACATGAACAGTAATTAGCACCTCTTCTTGCTCAGAGAGACACAGACAATGACACAGCCGCTTGTACACAAACACGCACACAAACCGCAGGGGGCAAGTTCCTCCGCCGTCCCAGAGAAGGCATGGCCTCATTAAATGCAAGGCTGCTTTTCAAAGAGAGCGCTAATTCAGTAAGGGAGGAAAGACAATCGGTCGCAAGCCCTGGGACCAGAGAACAGAAAACCACCCCCAGGTCCTCACCTAGCGCGGCCCTCGTCACACTCACCTGGTTCCCCCTCCTTCCACCCCCAGGTCCTCACCTAGCGCGGCCCTCGTCACACTCACCTGGTTCCCCCTCCCTCCACCCCCAGGTCCTCACCTAGCGCGGCCCTCGTCACACTCACCTGGTTCCCCCTCCCTCCACCCCCAGGTCCTCACCTAGCGCGGCCCTCGTCACACTCACCTGGTTCCCCCTCCCTCCACCCCCAGGTCCTCACCTAGCGCGGCCCTCGTCACACTCACCTGGTTCCCCCTCCCTCCACCCCCAGGTCCTCACCTAGCGCGGCCCTCGTCACACTCACCTGGTTCCCCCTCCCTCCACCCCCAGGTCCTCACCTAGCGCGGCCCTCGTCACACTCACCTGGTTCCCCCTCCCTCCACCCCCAGGTCCTCACCTAGCGCGGCCCTCGTCACACTCACCTGGTTCCCCCTCCTTCCACCCCCAGGTCCTCACCTAGCGTGGCCCTCGTCACACTCACCTGGTTCCCCCTCCCTCCACCCCCAGGTCCTCACCTAGCGCGGCCCTCATCACACTCACCTGGTTCCCCCTCCCTCCACCCCCAGGTCCTCACCTAGCGCGGCCCTCGTCACACTCACCTGGTTCCCCCTACCTCCACACCCAGGTCCTCACCTAGCGCGGCCCTCGTCACACTCACCTGGTTCCCCCTCCTTCCACCCCCAGGTCCTCACCTAGCGCGGCCCTCGTCACACTCACCTGGTTCCCCCTCCTTCCACCCCCAGGTCCTCACCTAGCGCGGCCCTCGTCACACTCACCTGGTTCCCCCTCCCTCCACCCCCAGGTCCTCACCTAGCGTGGCTCTCGTCACACTCACCTGGTTCCCCCTCCCTCCACCCCCTCCTCATGGCTCCAGTCAGACAGACTCAGCCCTGGACTCGTCTCTGCCCCCGGGAATGAAACGGGTGTGCCATCGCCACGATTGTTTGGACTGTGCTTGGTGCATGGGGAGGGGTCGGAGCAGGACGTGGGGACTGTGCTTGGTGCGTGGGGAGGGGTCGGAGCAGGACGTGGGGACTGTGCTTGGTGCGTGGGGAGGGGTCGGAGCAGGACGTGGGGACTGTGGTTGGTGCATGGGGAGGGGTCGGAGCAGGACGTGGGGACTGTGCTTGGTGCGTGGGGATGGGTCGGAGCAGGACGTGGGGACTGTGCTTGGTGCATGGGGATGGGTCGGAGCAGGACGTGGGGACTGTGCTTGGTGCATGGGGATGGGTCGGAGCAGGACGTGGGGACTGTGCTTGGTACGTGGGGAGGGGTCGGAGCAGGACGTGGGGACTGTGCTTGGTGCGTGGGGATGGGTCGGAGCAGGACGTGGGGACTGTGCTTGGTGCGTGGGGATGGGTCGGAGCAGTACGTGGGGACTGTGCTTGGTGCGTGGGGAGGGGTCGGAGCAGGACGTGGGGACAGGACGAGGGCAGGGGGTCTGAAGCTGGTGGAGATGAACAGCTCAGTCGTCCAGGGTGACAGGCCCATCTGCGGAGGCTCTGCTGGTGTCTGGTGTGAGTGGACCTTGAGCAGCAGGCCTGCTAACACTGCTGCAGACCAGCACTGACACATACTCCACAGGACGTGGAGGGAAGGGTATAAATAATAACATGAATAAATCATCACACATTCATTTATAGACATGCTTCATCATCACTCCTTAATTTATTCAAGGCGTCCTGTATGATTTGAATTATGTGGGCGGATGGGTCTTTCTGAGATGGGGAATGTGCGCTCCGGAGCAGTTTGCCCACACACCAACAAACACACACACATAAACACGCGAAGAACATTGTGCATAGACAACATCCATGCTAGATGACTCTTGCACAACCCACACACACATGCTCTCTTGAAAATGTTTGGTTGCATGACACTTACATGTAACACACAGGAACATTTACACACACATACAGTACACACACTTATACAAAGACAGTACACACATTTATACACAAACGATACACACACACACAACAACAACTATGTTTCCAGAAGGTCTAACCACACTGAAACACTGATACCATGGCAAACATTTCGTACCATATTACTGTAACATCAACAGCTTGTACCATTATTGCACTGAAATGAAATACGCCAACACACAAGTAATCGTTCAGAATGCGCCATTTATCATTCAGTACCCTACAGCAGTTCCCCCGGTTTAAACGTTCAGCACACAGCTGAATGGTCATGAGAAACACCTCGACAGATAAGTTAGTCAAACAACTCTGTACGGCGATTCGGTCGAGCATGACCGCGACCTTGACATGGGTGTTTGCATTCACCATGCGCTGACGGGCACTGGTTTCATCACGAGCCAGGATCTTTGTCGCCAACGAGAAGAACTTGTATGGAGTCAGATGGCTGAGCGATTAGGGAATCAGGCTAGTAATCTGAAAGTTGCCAGTTCGATTCCCGGCCGTGCGATATGACGTTGTGTCCTTGGGCAAGGCACTTCACCCTACTTGCCTCGGGGGAATGTCCCTGTACTTACTGTAAGTCGCTCTGGATAAGAGCGTCTGCTAAATGACTAAATGTAAGAAGGGGATCGATCTCATGCTCCTGCTGCAGACTGGTCAGGATGTCTCCCTCTCTCTCCCTCTGGGCTCCATGTCTCTCTCTCCCTCTGGGCTCCATGTCTCCCTCTCTCTCCCTCTGGGCTCCATGTCTCCCTCTCTCTCCCTCTGGGCTCCATGTCTCCCTCTCTCTCCCTCTGGGCTCCATGTCTCCCTCTCTCTCCCTCTGGGCTCCATGTCTCTCTCTCCCTCTGGGCTCCATGTCTCCCTCTCTCTCCCTCTGGGCTCCATGTCTCCCTCTCTCTCCCTCTGGGCTCCATGTCTCCCTCTCTCTCCCTCTGGGCTCCATGTCTCTCTCTCCCTCTGGGCTCCATGTCTCTCTCTCTCTCCCTCTGCGCTCCATGTCTCCCTCTCTCTCCCTCTGGGCTCCATGTCTCCCTCTCTCTCCCTCTGGGCTCCATGTCTCCCTCTCTCCCTCCCATCTCTCTCCTCTCTCTCAAAGAGGTTGAATTAGTTCAATTGTAAAAGATGGAAAGACGTGTGCAAAACTACAATATTCATGAAGCTGGGTTGGACGTGTCTGCTATCCGTTTAAAGATGAGAGATCAGACTCCTGCACTGGGAAGATATTGAGACTTAATTGGAAATGAGATGGCTTCTCTCTACTTCTCTCTTGTGCACCCCTGAAAGACAGAGCTCCAAAAAGTTATACCGACAAATGCTTGTGTTGCCAAGAGACCAGCCAATGATAGCTCATGTTCTTCGGGAAGCAAAAGGCTGATTCTCGTCTACTAATTATGAATTACAACACATAAAAAACTGGACTTTATCTTACAAGACTTTGTAGAATATGATCTTTATCCTTCAGAGACCTAGCTTTGTTTTCACGTTTGCAAAACTTGAACTATGAACCCCCCGCTCCAGGTATCCTCCAATCAAACGGCAGACAGGTGTGTGAGAGAGACCTCAGAAACAAACCCTGGAACAGTGAAACGTACTTTCTGGTACCTGTTTCCTGCAACGTAGATTGAAGAGTCCTTATTCTCACCCTGGTTGAATGGCGTAGATCTATGTTAGGCATGTCATTTTGTTATCAGAATTCAGGGGTTTGTCTTTGTATTGTGGACGACCAGAGGATCTTAAGCAGAGTAAAAAACCCATGAGCATTAAACAGAACCGAGAGACCCAGGGCGACCAGAGCCAATGGCAGACAGCTTAGCTGATTGTTGTTAATAGAAAGCCTTCTATCATTTGCGCCCAAGACAAATTGAAACTGTTACTGTCAATCACAGGCCTCACCATGGCAACAACACAAATGAAAAGACAGGCGTTGTGGAGTGGCTGTCTTTCTGATCCTGTTCTGCCCGGTGGGAACACGAGTATCGATCAGGTTTAACAACCTCCCCAAGGCATCCGGTGACCCCAACGACTTCACCAAGGCATCCGGTGACCCCAACGACCTCGCCAAGGCATCTGGTGACCCCAATGACCTCGCCAAGGCATCTGGTGACCCCAAGACCTCACCAAAGCATCAGATGGGCCCAACGACCTTCAAACCCAAAACGTAGAGGAGGCCCATGTTCTTGAAGAAGCGATTCCACCGCCGTGGCTGTTTGAGGCGATGAAGAGGGACTCATGACGCAAGGCGCCGTATGTGTAATCTATTTACGGAACACGTCTGTCTCCTTGGTGACCGGATCACCAGCCTAGGACCTCCATTTGCAAATTAAATAGATGTATCAATCAGAGGAGGTGGTTCACGACACAATGGCCAGCGGGTTTAAGGTCCTCTCAGTGTGGCGGGAGAGATTAACGAGCCAGATTAAGACATGACAAACAGCGTAGATGAGAGCCAGGGTTCTGAGTTATGAGATCAATTATCCAGACTTGAGCCTGAGCGCTGGGTGTTAGAAATAAGCTATCTGGGAAATGTAGATTGAAATATGGCTTTGTGGACTGTTTTGTTGCAATCTCTTGCTTGCACTTGATCGAATTAGAATACACTCTGGTGGAAGGCTAGCATTGTGAAGATTGTATGTGCTCTATATCTACTGCAAAACTTAATTATTACTAAGACCTGTTCTGCATGACATTATCAGTGTTGAAGGATGTGAAATATTGGGTTCACTGGATGGTCTCTGGTGACAAGGAGGCCTCACACGCAGGATCTGATCTGCCGACATCCCAGCCAGATCTAAGAGAATATGTGGTGTTGAAGTGCCTCCAGTGAGCATCTGTTCTCTGACAGAATCAAGTCCTCATCTTGTGCTGTGGCCATTTGTTTGGTTCTCTGTGATGTACGTTTCCAATCCCAGGCTTTTCGCTCATCTCTGATGAAACACAGAGACAGTAGGAATGTTTAAATGGGTTGTCATGTGATGGTGATGAGAGAAAAAAAAAACTGTTTCAGGTTATTGGAAATTGTTATGAAGGAGGGTGAGAGACAGAGGGAGAGAGAGAAAGAGAGAGACAGAGAGAGAGAGAGAGAGAGAGAGAGAGAGAGAGAGACAGAGAGAGAGACAGAGAGAGAGAGAGAGAGAGAGAGAGAGAGAGAGAGAGAGAGAGAGAGAGAGAGAGAGAGAGAGAGAGAAATAGAAAGGGAGGGAAAGGGAGAGGGAGAGAGTATGAAAGAGAAAGAGACAAAGACAGACAACATACAGAGAGAAAGGATGTAAAGAATCACAAGCTTTTCAAAACAGCAAAGGGTTAGATTTATCTCTGGGAAAGCAAGTCTGGAATCTCTGATGAAAGACGGAGCTCATCTCCTGATCATGAAGGAAAATGGAGACACCTCTTATGCTGGGTACACACTAAAAGATTGTTTAAATCTTATAAGATTTTCAAAATGTGAGAGACCACAAACATGAGGACAAAAAAATCCTAGATTTAGCAGTTTTCGTCCTATAGTGTGTGGTGTGCCCTGATTCCCCCCACACATCAGGATTTCTGATTGTAAATATTTACGATTTGCAATCTGGGCGGCTCCGACATTCTTTCGAGAAGGATCGGTCACTCTTAACCATCAAGATAATCGGGACGTTACCTAGGATTGTCGGAAGGGGGGAAATCGGACCAAAATCAGTCCAATTATCTTGTGGCATGTACCCAGCATAAGAAAGAAAGCTTGAGACACAAAAAGTTTAGTGTCGTCTAATCACGTACGCTGAAGGAGCCCGCCAGTTAGGCTCTGTCTTGTTTCTGTGATTCAGATCAGGCAGCTCCAGCCATCTAACCCCATCCATCCAGGATACTGACCTGCTCCATCCATCCAGGATACTGACCTGCTCCATCCATCCAGGATACTGACCTGCTCCATCCATCCAGGATACTGACCTGCTCCATCCATCCAGGATACTGACCTGCTCCATCCATCCAGGATACTGACCTGCTCCATCCATCCAGGATACTGACCTGCTCCATCCATCCAGGATAATGACCTTCTCCATCCATCCAGGATACTGACCTGCTCCATCCATCCAGGATACTGACCTGCTCCATCCATCCAGGATAATGACCTTCTCCATCTATCCAGGATACTGACCTGCTCCATCCATCCAGGATACTGACCTGCTCCATCCATCCAGGATAATGACCTGCTCCATCCATCCAGGATACTGACCTGCTCCATCCATCCAGGATACTGACCTGCTCCATCCATCCAGGATAATGACCTGCTCCATCCATCCAGGATACTGACCTGCTCCATCCATCCAGGATACTGACCTTCTCCATCCATCCAGGATAATGACCTGCTCCATCCATCCAGGATACTGACCTGCTCCATCCATCCAGGATACTGACCTGCTCCATCCATCCAGGATACTGACCTGCTCCATCCATCCAGGATACTGACCTTCTCCATCCATCCAGGATAATGACCTTCTCCATCCATCCAGGATACTGACCTTCTCCATCCATCCAGGATAATGACCTGCTCCATCCATCCAGGATACTGACCTTCTCCATCCATCCAGGATACTGACCTTCTCCATCCATCCAGGATACTGACCTGCTCCATCCATCCAGGATACTGACCTTCTCCATCCATCCAGGATAATGACCTGCTCCATCCATCCAGGATACTGACCTGCTCCATCCATCCAGGATAATGACCTTCTCCATCCATACAGGATAATGACCTGCTCCATCCATCCAGGATACTGACCTTCTCCATCCATACAGGATAATGACCTGCTCCATCCATCCAGGATACTGACCTGCTCCATCCATCCAGGATACTGACCTTCTCCATCCATCCAGGATACTGACCTTCTCCATCCATCCAGGATACTGACCTTCTCCATCCATCCAGGATAATGACCTGCTCCATCCATCCAGGATACTGACCTGCTCCATCCATCCAGGATACTGACCTGCTCCATCCATCCAGGATACTGACCTGCTCCATCCATCCAGGATACTGACCTTCTCCATCCATCCAGGATACTGACCTGCTCCATCCATCCAGGATACTGACCTGCTCCATCCATCCAGGATAATGACCTGCTCCATCCATCCAGGATACTGACCTGCTCCATCCATCCAGGATACTGACCTGCTCCATCCATCCAGGATACTCACCTCCTGTTTCTTCCGTGACAAATGTCTGGGTGAGATTTCATCTGTTCATCATTCCATACATTTACATTTGAAATAAAATAACGAACTCATAGTAATCAATGCAATCGGTTAAACGGTTTGTTTTCAAATGCGGGCGGGACAGCTTTTTTTTATTAGACCGTGGCTGTTAAATCTGATTTTGTTGATATAAAATGTGTGTGGGAAGGGGCGGGGAGGCACGTTTGCAGTTTTCCAAAAGTGCCACTCATGTCTCGTGACATCTACACCCCTGAACCCATTAATCTTTAGCATGCCCTCTATCTAGAAGAAGAAGCTATCCAGAGCCCGGGGCGTTTTGTTTGGGAGATGTCAGAGTGTGTTGGATGGAGAGAGAGCCAGGTGCCCCTGTTTTCCCATCCCCTCAGACACATCAGGTTGTTTACCCAGAGTGACACATCCAGGGCTTCATAGCGTCGCAGCTAGCTAAAGTTTGCTTTCATCTCAAGCACTGTGTGCACACACACACACTGACACACGTATACGGTACTGTACACTAATATTGACACTGACACATACACTACACACACACATTAATCCCAACCCGGCGTGCAGATGCGCCTTACCGTGCGGTGGGGCCCGGAGAGGTTGGATTGTCATGATGTAAATGATTAGCTGCTGCTGTGACGACGTATGGGAAAACACAATGTTTGACATGTCTGAGGTGTCAATACCCAGGAAAGCTAACCAAACACAGACTCATTGCCGTGCTGATCTACCCCAGCTCTCCTCGACTCGGTTAATTGCTTCCTGTCTGACTCACAGGCGTCTCATTTGGTGCGTTTTTTTTTTTTTTTTTTTTTTTGTGAGTTTGTGCCCGTTGTTGAGTTATCTTGCCTTTTCTACTCGTGCTTTTGTTGTTTCGTTTCTTCATCTCACTGTTTCTCTTCTCTTTTTCAATGTTCTTTTTACACTTCAGAGGGTCTGCCATTAAAGAAGCTCATCAATTAATTTTTTTTCTCTCTCTCTCTCTCCCTCTCTCTCTATCTCTCTCTTTTAGAAATGTTCTTCGGCAAACATCCTGTTCTCCCACAGTGTCAGTGGGTGTGAGCTTCGTGTGATAAGACGTCCCTGCCTCCTGGCCCTGGCTCCTGGTCCTCTACCCTCCTTCTCCTCTCTCCCCTGGTCCTGTCTCCCTGCTCCTCTCTCCCGTATGTCCCCCTGTTCCCCTCCCCCTCTGACCCCCTCCATGGAAGACCCTCTTATCCACCTTCCTGGAATGGCAGACGAGATGTGGGAAAACGGCTCCCTCCTCAGCCCCTACGCCGCCCTCCCCTGCCCTCTCCTGTGGTTCAACTCCACCCTCTTTAACTCCACCCTCTTCAACTCCACCCTCTTCAACTCCACCCTCTTCAACTGCACCAACTCCACCAACTCCACGGAGCCGGACACGGGCCAGGGGTTCGCCGGGGTGCTCTTCCCCCTCATCTACATCATCGTCTGCATCATCGGCCTGGGAGGCAACACCCTGGTCATCCACATCGTGCTTCACTACTCCAAGACCGAGTCGGTGACTAACATTTACATCCTGAACCTGGCCATCGCTGACGAGCTGTTCATGCTGGGCCTGCCCTTCCTGGCCGTCCAGAACACCCTCCAGACCTGGCCGTTCGGCTCCTTCATGTGCCGCCTGGTCATGACGGTGGACTCCATCAACCAGTTCACCTCCATCTTCTGCCTGACGGTGATGAGCATCGACCGCTACCTGGCCGTGGTCCACCCCCTGCGCTCCTCCAAGTGGCGGCGCCCCCAGGTGGCCAAGATGGTGAACGGGACGGTGTGGGCGCTGTCGTTCCTGGTGGTGCTGCCGGTGGTGGTCTTCGCCAACATCGAGAAGGACGGCGGCAACTGCAACATCGACTGGCCCCAGCCTCAGCAGGTGTGGCGGGCGACCTTCATCCTCTACACCTCCACGGTGGGCTTCATCTGCCCGCTCCTCATCATCTGCCTCTGCTACCTGCTCATCATATTCAAGATCCGCAGCTCGGGGAAGAAGGTCCACGCCACCTCCACCAAGCGCCGCAAGTCAGAGCGGAAAGTGACCCGGATGGTGGTGATCGTGGTGGCCGTGTTCGTGTTCTGCTGGCTCCCCTTCTACGCCATGAACATCATCAACCTCCACGTTTCGCTGCCCTCCGGGTACCAGGGCCTCAACTTCTTTGCGGTGGTGCTGGGCTACGCCAACAGCTGCGCCAACCCCATCGTCTACGGCTTCATGTCGGACAACTTCAAGAGGGGCTTCCGCAAGGCGCTCTGCCGCTCGTCCAGGAAGGTGGAGAGCCACGAGCCGAGGGAACGACATCAGCAGGAGCCGGCGGCGGCGCAGGAGGAGAGGCGGAGGGTGCTGATGCCCAGGGAGAGCCTGAGGAGGGTGGTCCGCGACGAGGAGGAGGAGGAGGAGGAGGAGGAGGACAGAGAGGACGTCACGGAGATGACGGAGATATGCCGGATCGCCCAGAACGGGAACGGGAAGGGACAGGCCGAGAGCTCCTCCAGAGTGCTGTATGGAGGGAAGGGAGAGGCCGAGGAGGGCCCTGAGCTGGGCTCCCCGGAAGGGAGAGCCACGTCTGGGGAGGCTGGTGGGAAAGGCCCCTGCTCGGGGCCTGCAGCCGCCATGCCGGCCCTTCTGAATGGGGCCAAGAATGGCAACGTCAAGCCCCTGCCGGAAGAACCGGTGGAGAAGAGCAACTCCTTGGAGATCAGTTACCTGTAACGTCAAATCGTTTCTCTGAATGTCGTCTGACGCGCTGCTTGAACTGAACTCTCTGTGTTCCGATGTGTCGCAGAATACTGACTCTCTGACACTGCATAGTAGAAAAATAATCAATGTTAACTGTTCCCTTAACTTTTAAGGCTTTCCCGATTTATTTCTTACCGCAGCATTAAGACAACAGATCTGACGTTATCTTGTCTGTAAAACAGTGTACAGACTCCATGAATCCATTTGTGTTCAGATTTGTTCTAGCAGACGTTTGTGTAGCTCGTTCTATGCTTGTTGTGTAAGTTGAATACAATATGTATATATGTATGTGCCTATGTATTGACCTACTCATAGAATTCTGTAATTGTACATAACTTCTCCCAGTGTGACGATATGTTTCCCTCAGAATGAACCTACGGTAAGGCAGACTTGTGACTTTCTGGAGCTTGGGCTGAAGTTGGGTAAAGTTGACGAAATGTTGGCAGGCACCCAGTGATTTGACACATCAAGGTCGTTTATGTTTTAACTTTGTCGGGGAGAGCGTATTAGCAAATAGCACAACAAATGCATATATATGTACGCAGTAGTATAGTTTTTGTAAAACACTGCCATGATAGGATAAAAAAGAATGATTTCACCATCAGAATGTAAATGTATATGTGTATGTGAACGAGGGAGTCTGGTAACCTTGTCTGGGACTCAGAAACCTAGATGTTTCTGTAGCCTCATGGAAGCTGTCTAACGGTAGGTATGTTTAGAAGGGTGAAGCTGGTGTTTCGCAGCTGGTTGGTTATCCAAGTATACTACAACCTGAGATATTGCATACATGTATGTATGCAAGTGTGGTACATGTACCTACATATCTTTGCAGTTATGTAATGCAGCCTGCTCATCTCACTAGCTCTCCCTTAAAGGGTTAAACATCCTTACAAGCCATATTCTAACATCCTGACTGACCAAGTGCCTCATTGTATTCTTCAGTCTCCTGCATCCCCCTCGTTGATACTAACAATTCTATATTCGAAGCGGTAAACACACAGTGGTCACTGCTATCTAATAAATGATAAGAGTGTGCTTTTCCTCTAGCTTACAGCCCTGCCTTTTAGTCTACACACTCACACACACATAGACACACCCACACACAGACTCATTTACCCACTCCCGGAGATGTGAGAAAGCATGGTTGAACTAACATGGCAGAGATTTGTTGCTATAACACCAGATTCGATTTTCCCCTCTCACTTTCCGGCTCCATAAAACTGTACATAGGGTTGTAAACAGAGTGCACAGTGTTGAATGATAATCATTTTCTTTTCAGAAAAGGTGACTGGTTGATGTTGACGTATTTGAGTGTGTGTAGACTTTATGCCCTGTTCTGTGTTTGGTCCAACTGTTCTCTCAGTGATAATCTGCCTGTGCTTACCGTAGTAGGCTATAGGTGAAAAGGTGTCAGATATATGACCATGTGATTGGTCGAGTGCAGGTATCTTCACAAATCTGTGTGATTCATTGGCTGATTTCCACCCACATGCTCCCGCCCTCATACGCTTTAGAAACAAAGAGGCGAACAAGACTGCAGGCGATGGCTGAAGCTGATTTCACTCACGTATTTGGCAGCGGCTGCTATGGAAACCCTATGCAAACACTGCCACGTACTCAAGGTTAAGAGCAGAACGGTGCCTACTCCATCCAGAAAGTTATTGAATTTTCTGTGTACCGTAACCCAGATCTGCTGTTTTGTCTGGGACTGAGTCTCACCATCCAAGGACATTTCTTGTCACTGGTATAGCTTTGACCACAAGTCTTCACATGAAGGTTTTGTCGTCGATCACATTCCATTAGGGTCATGGGCACAGTGAGGGGAAATATGAGGGGACGGATGATTTGCCATTTTCAAAAAGTCCCACCAATGTTTAAAGGCAGGGTAGGTAAATTTGGGCTTGCATTTGAAGGCATCTAACCCAAAATATCCCACCCCCTCCCTTCAAAGCCACTCCCTTAAAACACATAAACGTGCTTGCCTGACCACTGCTATGAGTGCACGAGCAGAGTGTGGGCAGGTAGGTAGGCAGAGAGGCAGGTAACCCGTCCAATCATTGCATTCAGTTTGAACGCAATGATTGGTATCGGATTTATTTAATTTTACTGTCAGAGCATTTGATTTATTGATGGCTATCAGGATGTGAAGATTATCAGCAAATGTGACAAAAAGTGTTTCTCAAAAACTGTACCTACCCTACCTTTAATGAAACCGCCCCTGAACCTACCCTACCTTTAATGAAACCGCCCCTGATGAGGGCTCACCAAAGGGCCAGCAGTGTTACTGTGCTCTTACTTTTTGGCTCCTCCGGCATCTTTCTTTTGCCAAACCAAATCCAACAGAAACCCGGCTTCATCGTTGCTTAGACAGGGACATGGCAGGCAGGGAGACAGTAGTTTGCTGCTGAACTGTTCACAAAAATATTGTTATTGCTTATCAAGTGCAGATGCTCTACTCTGCAAAGCAAGAATCTTGTGTTCTCGTGTAGCTGCAGTGTTGTTTTGTGCCGCAGTAGAAATCAGCCTCTCATTTGACAAATAAAGATTCTGTTGCTGTGAAACAGCTGTCTCACTTCATTATGTATATTAACCTGGGCAAGAGTACCACAATAGTTTTATTAATTAGATTTAAGCCTTTTGTCTGACAAAATCACTTGGAAACGTCTAATCATCAACTTGTTCTCTAAATTCTGTATTCCTCTCCTAAACTCCACACTGACGGGATTCAGAGACACTTTTACTGTGACTCCTCCCCCACAGCACCGTAGCAACAGTGACTGTGACTCCTCCCCCACAGCACCGTAGCAGCAGTGACTGTGACTCCTCCCCCACAGCACCGTAGCAGCAGTGACTGTGACTCCTCCCCCACAGCACCGTAGCAGCAGTGACTGTGACTCCTCCCCCACAGCACCGTAGCAGCAGTGACTGTGACTCCTCCCCCACAGCACCGTAGCAGCAGTGACTGTGACTCCTCCCCCACAGCACCGTAGCAGCAGTGACTGTGACTCCTCCCCCACAGCACCGTAGCAGCAGTGACTGTGACTCCTCCCCCACAGCACCGTAGCAGCAGTGACTGTGACTCCTCCCCCACAGCACCGTAGCAACAGTGACTGTGACTCCTCCCCCACAGCACCGTAGCAACAG